>NC_092353.1:38755185-39063827 GCF_963676685.1 Mytilus edulis
TTATGAAAAGCTACAAGAAGTCTTTTAATGTTTCCTTTTTTTGCTGCACAATACCGGTATATGGTATCTATGACATTAGAGTAAATATAAAATAAAATATTCTGTCATTTACATATTCGTTGCTGCATTCATACATCCCGGAACTGTCCGTCATTACTCACAAGACTCAAGTTTTGTAAACCTTCAAATGCTGTAAGAATGTACGTTTATAAATGAGCATCTGTTTATTAAAATAAAAGACAACATCTGAATTTCTAACAGTAATTAATACTAGACCAGTATTGCGATCAAATTTTAATTTGTATATCTTTACTACTATAATTACGAGGTCTAATTTGTTAGCCGACAGGACGTAAAAACGACTAATGAAATAATTCAACTTTAGTCATAACAACTATACAGGGCAACGTGGTTAGTTAAATATTTCATTATTCCAGGCCCTTTTGTTTCCCACATCATAGATATAACCAATAATTGACAAGTTCCGGGTCGAATCCGATACCGTTACCAATAGTATATATCACATATAGTTTTCGGTTGTAATAAGAAAATCAGGAACAGAAATAGTTTAATATCAGAGAAAACTTTGTACCGTGTTCTGTATTGAAGTTTAACATGTATGTTTTCTTTTATACAAAAAGTAAAATACACACAACTGTTAATGGCTTATCATATCACAAGTGATTTCTATTGAATAGATATAAATTGAGGCTCAGTACAAATATTTGAACATTTATCACAAGTTACATTACCATGTTTGAAATGGAGGCAAGTTGTCCGTATGAATACAGAGGATTGAACCGTTGTCCTTGAAAGAAGCCCAACAAAATATTTTCTTTGTTGAGAGTGATTCACCCGCAAGAATGCCACATTCATTGACAAGACAATACAGTCCAGGGTTTGATAGCTTAATGTCTAATGTAACGCTTCTATCATACAACAACATAGTTTTCATTGGATCAAAGGGGCCATACTCCTGACCGGACTGAACTTTTACTATGAATTTTTTTGAGCTTTTTGGGTCTGGTTTTGGACCTTCTCTTATGCCTTTTACGGAGTGATGGAAGGTTCTTATTATACCTGGTTTCATATAAGGCTCTGTGTTTTTCATTTTAATCTGTATAGTATATTCTTTATGAAGAAGTTTACACATTTGTCTGTGTTTTTTCCAGTGATTAGTCTGACATTCTTTAGAACAATAAGTGGCTGCCCCACATTTACCACACGTTTTAAGTAGAAGAGATGAACGGTAACAGGAACAACAGGTTTGGATTATTTGAACTGTTTCCTTTGGGTGCTGGATACCTTTATTATTGTTTCTTCTAATATTTCTGTTGGTGATGATTGGAGGCCTCGAGTAAATAGACCTTTCTTCTGCCATTTCGAAAACGTTACTCATCTCATCAAGTACCGGTTTTAAATTCTTACCGATTATATTTTCAATGGAGTTCATTACAAAAATATCAGGACCTGTGTGGTCTCTTATCGTATTACCATCAATAATGACGGAGGCTGAATAGTTTGAACCAATGCGTATTCCACCGCTTTTGTTTTCAAAGATGTCATTGTCTAGAAGATATACCGATGATCTTGATTTAATCATCATTCCCCAAAGCCAGTTATCGACAATTCTATTTCCTTTGACCTCATATGTTCCCCCATCTAATGAAATGCCAGATAATCCATTTTGGAGAATTATGTTATCAGCAATAACAGCTTGCGATGCTTCTTTTGAACTCTTATCTGGAAAGCATGTTATACTACCAATCGAATTTATGCCGCCACAATATATACCTTCCTGGCCGTTCCCTTGGATATGATTTCTGTATATTATCCCATTACCTCTTGGAGATAGCATGATTCCATGGAACTGATTATTAATAATAACATTGTCTTCAACCTTCACCATTCCACCATTTCTAGCCTCTACTCCAGTACTTCTCATATTTCTTATTGTACAATATCGTATTTCAAGATAAGCACCATCCCCTTCGGCGAGGACGCCACCTCCACCACATCTGTATATTACACAGTTTTGTACAATGAGTTTGCATCCAGAACCTACCACAATTCCGGGATAACCTCCCTCACCTGTAGGAAAATTTGCCAATCCAGGTAATTCTGTTGGTCTTGAACATTTCACAGGACGCTTTACACAACCAAATCCACCATTACATCTAGGAAAATCGTCACATCCTTTATCGCCATTAGATATTTTACATTTGTAAAATGTAGCTGTTGCGTTTGAATGAACTCCAATTTGTGCGCTACCTGATACAAATGTCAGGTTTTCAAAATGAATATGTATTTGCCTTTCACGTTTAAAGGTAATGTTAAATGCAGAATCGGGTTGTCTTATTATTTCAAGGCAATGATTTAAGTAAATTTCGACATTATCATTCATGCCTATAATTTGAATACTTTTAGTTGTTATAACTCGTTCCGTTAGTCTATAGTATCCATTTTTCAACAATAGAGTTGTATACGGACGTCGATGTATTGATGATATCTCTGAAGAGAGATCATTTGGGTTTTCTATAATCGTGAAGACAATAAGTGGATAATTAATTTTCATTTTATATTCTACTAAGACTTCCTCATTAAGATTAGCAGCAATGCATGCTGAGGCAAGACCTACTGTTTCAAATTCTGAAGGTAGTTCACCATTTCTCACTAAGTTTGCTATAGCATAAGCTTTCCAACAATAACCTTTCCAGTGGTAAGGATCTAACGCTGTACATTTTTCTGCATCTTTTAAAGCATTTCTATAGTCATTTACTTTAAGATAGAGTAAACTTCGATTGGAAAATAACTTAAAGTCAACAGGTTCATCTGGAGACGATCTTATACCTTCAGTATAATACTGAATTGCATCACGGTATCTTTTTTTCTTAAAAGCTTTGTTTCCTTTTTCCCTGAATATCTCTGGTTCATCTGGCAACATTACATCTGCTTCATCTCTGATGTTCACCAAAACGGCAGACAAACAATCCTGAATTGTATTTCTGTCTCGTTCTAATAAGGGTATTTTAACTGATGTAAATTCCGAACATTTTTCTTTTGGAATTTCAATAATAGTCATTATATGAAGTAGTTGCTCTTGGTCTGCCAAGGCTTCATCATGGCGTTGATAAACACTATGAAACACTGCGGAGGTGTGTATAAGATTGGCAATTTCTAAGTTTAAATGCAACGAACTGTCCTGGTCTTTGTTTTTCAGAAAATTAACTATGTGACCCTTTAATATATTTGCATTCATAGCTAATTTACTCCACAAATAAAGTGATCCTCTTTCCGGACATTTACCAGTTTCAACACAAAGAGCTTTGTAAGGAGAAACTGTTGAATTTAGAGCTTTGTTGACCATTCTTGTTGCATGCTGTAAAATTATTTTTACATGACTGAGGTCTCGCAAACTGTCTCTTATTACTTCTTGTACTAGTCTGTGTACTGCTAGAGTATCTTCTCGATATTGTTGGAAAAGGGAAAATCTTGTTAAGATCTCCACTATCTGCTTTACTCCAAATGAGTCTTGCAACAGCTCCCTCATTTCTTCATTTTTTACCTGAGGTGAACCATCATTGATTATTTCAATTGGTATATCATCAGGAGACAGAAAAGATGCAATTTCCATGACTTTTACGGCGGATGTACCTAATCCTTCCTCTTCAGAAGCTTTCTGTATGTAATCAATGTTTAACTGCCATGTCGTTTTTACTGCTAGTCGTTCTTTCTGAGTGCTTTGAGAAGTTTTTATTTTCATTGCATTCAACAGTTTTTGTCGTTGTTTTGTAAATTTGTCCATATATTGCTCAAATGTACAATTTTTTGCCTTAATGTATGCACCAGCTTGTTCAAGTGCTAGAGGAAGCCCACCAAGTTCTGTATTGAGCTCCAGAATAATTTCGTTCTCATGATTACTCTTTATCCCTGTTCTTGTTTTGAGAAACTCCAATCCTTCTCCTGGAGTCAATACATCTAGGTAAAGACAATCACGTTGGTCAATTTGTAAAGATTCTTCTACTTCTTTTGGTTCCCTTCTGGAAGTTATCAGTATATGTCCACACGCTTTTCTTTTCCATGTACCTATCAATAAGTTCTTCAACATCAGCATTGTCTATAATAAGTATCCATTGTGATTGCAATGAAGCTATCCATTTAAGGGTTCGTAAAAGTGTTTCTTTCGCGTTGTTTCCGATTGTGTTTATATCTATTGCTAGATTTGAGACTGATGTTTCCAATGTTTCATTTGACTCTGCAGACATCCAAAATATACCACCTGGATAAAATGTCTGAAATTGCCAGGCATACTCTATAGCAACGCTAGTTTTACCACATCCACCCAATCCACAAACCACCTGAGCATATTGAGAATCTTTGTTTTTCATAAAATTTACTTGCAAGACCGCCAACTCTCTGCTTCGACCTACAAAGCATTTCATGCGGTCTGGTGGATAGAAGTAAACTTTTCCTTCTGGTCTTACATGAGAATTATATTTAAGCTTTTCAATATCTTCTTTAATCCCAATAATACTTTCTTCAATTTCGATCAGACCTTTCTCAGCATTTTTTTGGGATTCGGATAAGTAACCAATATTTGTAACTGTTTCTTTGCTAGAAATATTCAACTTCCCAACTTGTTCTACAGCCTTTTCCAAAACTTGTTTCGTACTCTCAATATTTTTTTCATTACTTAACTGTCTTTTTTCAAAACTAATGTTTTTATCCCTTAGACCTACAATAACTTTATTGGATTCTTCAATAGCATTGTGAAATATCTCATGTTTACTTTCAATTTGAAAAATCCGCTCAATGGAAGAGCTTAGCCCATTTTGAATACTTGATAATTCATTTTCAACTTGTCTAAAGCTTTCATCTGCTTCGTTTGTAACTTTCAGTGCATACTTGGCAAGAGAGGTGGTCTGTTTTGTTACCTCTTCCAGCAAATCAAGTCCTATGGTTTTCCCTTGTAGAAACAGAATACCTGAGTGGGAAAAGATTGATAAATTTATCATAAATATTATCATGATTATTATTCACATTATTTATAAACTGGCAAATTAATATTACCTAAATATTGTCCTCGTAAAACGAAATGTTTGTGTTTATCCAACGGCACATACCTCAGTCTTGTTAAGTGCAGTTGAATCCCAAAACATGGCAAAAATGCATGTGTTAGTACAGATATTTATACAATCATTCACTTATTGAATATATGGAAATTGTCAAAAAGCGTTAAAGAAGTACAATTTATTTGTAGTATTTTTAACTAAATGCCCAAATGGAATCTTTTATGAAAAAAAAATCATTCGCAAAGAACATAAGGTAGTTACTGACACAAATTCACATATTTTTACAGTGAATGTTATTCATAGCATTATATAACAAATATTAGATGTTAAAAAGTCAGATAATAGAAAGGGGAATCAAAAACTCAAGTCGAACAAGGACAAACGATATCATGACCAAAAGAACACATAAAGACATAACTCTTTTGTACACAATCTTACAAAGAAAAGCTTAGTATTGAACCTTAAAAACATCAGTCAGAAAGAACGGGATTATCTCATATGTTTAGGAAGCAATATCGTTAATGGTGGCCGCAGTCGAGTGACTCATGCCAAGTGAAAATATTGCTGTGTTTATTAAATGGTCCTGACGAGAACACAGAGACGATAATGCGGTTTCTACAAACAAAATCTCATCATAGATACCAGGTATACATTTTGTATGTACGCCAGACACGCGTTTCGTCTACAAAAGACTCGTCAGTGAGGTTCGGTATCATCAGTAGCTCGAAGTTTCACTTGTTTTTTCATGTTTTGATTAAAAATATATGGGTGACCCGAGTGTGCCTAGAATTACATTGAGTTGTAATCAAGTGATTGTGTGCCGAAAAAAACGTGTCGTTTGAAAGTTTTTGAAATAAATTTAATTAGCTCATTATTCTACGTTATAAGTTATCAAAATTATTTTCTTATTACAGTCAGGATCCTACTTCGTCAAGATTATCTCCCCATTACGCCAGTTCATTTTCACAATCGTAAAAATGGAAGCCATTGTAGCGATGACGCGCTACCAATTTTGCTCTTGGAAACCGATAAATTTATCCACATTGCACCAATACGATCCTTATATGTCAGTTATATTTTAAAAGACAAATGTATCAACTAGCTAATGAGCATCAGTTAATGATCTTGTCTGCATTGATTCAACTTAAAACTATTGTCTGATCGGTTGTTAGGTGGAATTTTCGAAAAATCATAAACATTTAAAAAAAATCTAATTAAATATTTCGTGGAAGGGCAGACTAGATATTTTTAGTGGTTGAAGACTATAAACCCTAGTTATCACACACAAAAAATTAGAATTTTTCGAAGATATGCATTTTCATCATCCAACTTGTAAGACTGTCGTCTAGTACTTTCAGTAAAAAAATAGCTATTCGAACACACCTTCCCTGTTTGTGTGAATCATTAGACAGGTATTTCACTTGACCCATATATTTCATCTTTTAGTACTGTTATTTTTTTGTGTTATAAAGTCAACCTGTAGCTTTAATTTATAAAAATGATAGAATCTGAAGCGAGACGATGTATGAAATATTCTTACTTTGAACGATATCAAGACAAAATACTCAACTCAAACACGCCCTAACATAAAAAGGTTCACTCGATTTTCTCTTTTCGATACAATTGTTGCCTATTTTTTGGAATTTTTTCTTCAGTCACATAATGGAAGGGCAGACACGAAAATTACTGAACTAATAGATTGATATCTTTTCCGTCCGTGGTAATTTGTTCAAAAAAATCGGAGGTTATGCATTTTTGTCATCCAACTTGAAAGATACCCATGTCGTCGACTTGATATCTAATTGTTCTGCTTAACTATGTACTAGATAAATTGAAAACTTATGCAAATGGTGTTTTTGAAATAAAACACCTCGTAATTGAGAAGAAAATTGCAGTTTTGTTTGTTTCTATTAACTTTTTAAAAATTTGTATCTATAGTAAACAATACAGTAAACATTTATCGCCTTCTCTAATAGAGAGCTTCGATTCTTTTGTTCTATTTCAACCTGTTTTCCGACTGATTAAATATCACAAATTCAATAATAGAAAAAAAGATAGGAAAGGTTTTAAAGCATAACCGAAAAATCCCCAACGGCGGAATTTATAAGATCATAATCCGGTAAATCAATGCCATTTGTCCAAAATTACAAATACAGTTAGGAACAGCGAGTTGATTTTTCACATCCAAAACTCGATTACAGAAATGGATTCAGACTTATTGTTCTTATTACGGAAGTTAAAACCTTGGTTTTACAAAAATCATTATTTTTTTTTATCGCATATTTACAATTAGTCACGACCGATGCTCTATCACAAGCTATATTAATCCTATATTGTAATAACCGATCGGGAAGCAACAATCTTCCAACACCAGTGTCGATATTTATTCATTGAACTAACAGTCTTCTTGTTACATGACCCTTTGAGTTGGAAAAAACAGAAAAGTACAAAGTTATTCTTTTCATGATTGCTTACCGTTGGATTCCCAGAGAGTTAAGTCTCCCAAAATCCTGTTTTCATCTGCAGTTGTCAACTTCAAGTTCCTAATGAGCTGGTTCATCAATTGAAATGAAGAAAGGTATTTGTTTGCATCCCATACAGAAAAGTCACAATGAGCCCAGGGATTCCTTATATCCGAGCGAATCTAAAGTTAAAAAAAACCGATACCTACATGTACAAACAAAAATGGGTTTAAATTCATATTATTTAAAACAATTGACTTAGATTTGAATTCATTTTTTATATCTCATTTCATCTGACGATACAGTAGTTATAATTACCATTGTGCTACTGTTTTTAAAGATAGTGTCTGCTTACTCTCTTTATCATGATTAATTGTTTTTCGTCAAAATCTAACAACTCGGGCACTTATAAAAATGATATCCTAAAATTACATGGAGGCGCATTCAGTAAGATAAATCTACTTAATCAATACGCTTTGGTTAGAAATTGATGTAAGCGAAAAGGAACAAGCTACGGCTATGTTTGTAATTGTCAGATCTTTGTTGTTACATTTACTGTCTATGCTTCAATTACTCAACAAAGTGTACGTTCAAAAGTACTGCATATGGTTGTCTGTTGTTGTTGTTATTGCTGCTGTTTTTTCTTTTCTTTTTTTTTTCTTGCTTGTATATTTTCGGAGGTTTCCTTGATTGATATTGTCTGTTGTACTACTCTGTACTTCAGGCGTTTTCTGTTATTGCTTTCATTGTATGTTTCAAAAAGCTTAATATAAAATGTAGAAAAATTATTTTGGCAAGGTAACAATAGCAAAAATTTAAGACGCATTCACCAATGAACAAATAAAAACTAAAGCACATATAAAAGACCAGTAAACAATTTAAAAATAACATTGCATCAAAATTATACTCAAGCTAAATCATTTCATAAGAATATCGCTACGCTGATGATATATTTCAGAAAGTAACTGTTCTTTTGACAATTAAAGTGAAATCTTATCATTCTATTTATATATAATATTTCAAATTGATTAAAGTAAAAATCCTTCAAGCTCACTGTTGATTTAGTTTTTTTTCTCCCGGCAGGCACATTACTTTTTAAGATTATAGCTAACATTGATTTTGGCGTTAAAACATTTTGATTTGAGCGCCACCGCCATTGATGAGGGTTATGTTGACGCAACGCCCGTCAGGCGTACCACATTATAAATTTTTATCTTTGATAAGGTTTTTATCTAGAGAAGAGATTTCAGTGTGACTAGATCATTGCTAACCAACTAAGTTTAAAACTTCATTGAAAAATATCCTATATTCGCAAATATTTAAAAAAAAAAATTGTAACCAAAATCGCTGGAAGATTTGTTCTCTTTCTTAATCTTTTCACTAAGACCCGATATCTGGGCTAGTACAATTGATTGTCGCTCATTTGAGTTAACTAGCCAGAATAACAAAACTTTCATTATATTTTCAGCCACATTTAAATAGAACTAAAGTCTTCTTGGATATAAAAAGAAAGAAATGACAATCAAATAATTTTGCGATTTCAAGACACCGATAAGAAGATGAAATAAACATATGTTATACATAGTTCGATTCAATAAATTGTTTAATTTCCAGTGAAGTTTAATGCTGACTTCATTGGACAAATGGACATTTGTAGCCGTGATAATAGTTGTTAAAACGCGTCGACATTCCATAAAAGTGTGTGCATATAATACTTGTTGCGCAGCCATTTCTACTTTTGAAGAAAATGATTTGCAAATAGCTAATTTTATTTTACACTTGATATATTTGAAAAGTCTTATTGATTAATATGCAATATCATATCTGCATTAAATGTTTTGGAAATGTTATATGGTACTTCTTTATTTAGTAACAAATGATGAATCATAAGCCTGGTACCTCCAATAACTATTTACACCACTGGGTCGATGTCATTGCTGGTGGAAACATTAATGCTCTTCAACTTGATTGGCTTTTTTTGCTGAGCGTCACTGATGGATCTTATGTAGTCGAAACGCACGTCTGGTGTGTTAAATCATTAACCTGGTGACCTTTGAGAACTAATATAACTACTTTGGATGCTCCACACTCCATCTTTTTTAGGATTTGAGAATTTTGAACTTTTTTTTATAAATTGAATAAGAAGGAATCTGAGTAGCGAGGAAAACCCCGCACCCGGAGGCGGGCCTCAGCTGACCTCTAAACAAAAATGTGTAAAAAAAAAAAAAAGTTCAGTCAAAATGGCGGTAACTCTAAATTCCGAAACATAAAAATGAACAAAATTTTGTAGTTAAAATACAAGACTAACAATGGTCAGAGGCTCGTGACTTCAGCTTTTTATTGTGCTATTTGAGTAGGGATTTTCCGTTTTGAATTTTCCTTTGAGTTCGGTATTTTTGATGAACATTTTTTTACATAAATGATAATTGTTTTATTACTATCACAATTGTTATACCAACCGTCTCTGCAACTCTTTTAACAATAGTTGGGAATGTGTCTATGTTGATAAGAAGTCCAAGTAGTGCAGACGAGTCACATGTGTGATCGAAACCAGAATAATGGGCCATATGAGAAACCAAAAACAATTTGGAAAAGTCAACTTCATTCTGTATATTGTAATTATAAGAGGATACATTTCTCTTCTTGCTTCTGTTATTGTTTATTGCTTCATAGTTTAAGTCTTTGTTCGTCGGATTATATTTCCTCAAATAATTTGGAAATATTTGTCTGTCTATATTGTATTGTTGCTTCATTGAAAGATACAAGCTGTTTATAACAGGTGCAACATACTGCCTTAATGCAGGAGCTACAATTGTATGAATACAAATGCCTACGACCAACCATCTCTTCTTTTCATCATCGAGATCAGGTTTTGTAACTGCAACGAAACACATTATATTATTTATCTTAAAAAACAAGGTAAATTTAATTTCACATCAAAAATATTTTGACCGGTTTATGATGCTTAACTTTCACAAATGAAACATGATGTTTATATGAAGTTTTGGACTTATATTTTTTTAATTCTCGAGTTTCACTGAAGACATCATTTGCCATAACGTGTATGGGATATCACTCATTAAATTGGTACCGTTAAAGCTATCTATGATCCATCTTAAAACAACTATATTTCTTTTGTTTAAAGAATGATCGAAATATTATACATTAAAGTTGTTGACTTGGTATTTTATATGCATATTTCAGGAAGACACATTTATCAAAGACCAAATTCAAGTAGCCCTTTCTGCAAACTGCAACTTAATAATTGAACATTGAAAAAATTATATCTGAATTGTTCTTCTTGGATATTGAAACATGCTGTCTGTTAGATACATTGACAGCAATAAAAATTAAGTGGTGATTCTTTGTACAGCTGTAAACATACATGCTTTAGGTAGTATAAATAAATATTGAACTTGATGCACATTTTACTACATGCCTATTAGCTGTATTGCTTTTGGAAATGAAGTATTAAAAAGGAGGCAGGGACAGTCAAACTCATAAATCGAAAATAAACTGACAAAGCCTGGCTAAAAATGAAAGACGACAAAAAGACAAACAATAGAACACATGACACAACATAGAAAACTAAAGAATAAGCAACAGGAACCACCACCAAAAACTAGGGGTGATCTCATGTGCTCCGGAAGGGTAAGCAGATCCTGCTTCACATGTGGCATCTGTCGTGTTGCTTATGCGATACGATATACCGTATGCGTATTATGCACATTATGCGTTTAATAATATACATGTATACCTATATTTTCTGAGTGTACGAAACGCTGTCTTTTAATTTGAACGTTTTGTCATACATCATTTGAAATGTATTCAGGCATTTTATTCTGCCTCTAAGTTGACTTGTCTTAGGCATTTGTTCTTAATGAAAATGTTTTGTTTACAAGCAACTAATATTCGCCCGTGATTGAATTAAAAAAAAATACCACATAAGGAATCACAATGCTACAATAAGACACAAATAACAGTGTGCCTTTTCCATTCGATCGCGTGCACATTTTATCATAATATTACCTTGTTTAGAAGAACTAGGAATCTGTACAATAGTGGCTGTCAGTTCAGGCGGGATATTGTCTTTAAACTGTATATATGCCATTTCGTTGGTTTCACATAACTATTTCATTCTTAAAAAAAATCAAGGAAGCATTTACAATGAATTTATCAATGTAGGAAGTATTAACACGACGAAAGTGTAAGTCTAAATAGATAGCACCATTTTCATCTTACAATTCGTTAGCTATATAGAGTGAACTGATTTTCCCCCTTTTCGTTTATTCTTGAAATTATTAAAAGAGCGTTATAGTTGCTCCTCTGCTTAAATAATTTTTCGTTCTTACCGACTTTATAGGATTATATTTTTTTCCGTGTCGGTGATCACAATATATCGCCATATTCACTTTACATTTTTGCAACAAGTTATTGAACTTTAAATATTTTTTGAAGATTGTAGTATAATAACTTGCTACTGCGTTCAGACAGAATGTAATATTTCAGTTATTACTCCATATCATAACACCGAGCCACCTTTAATTCCTTATTCGTATAAAGAAATTGTTGAAGTTTAATTTTCATTTATACGTCAATTACATAAGATGAAAATAATGCTCCTTCAACATGAGACTCTGAAGTTTAGATATGAACCCAATGGCCCTTGACATATTTATGTGCGTTGTGGCAATAAAGTTTATCGACAGATTGTAGACTTGATCCTTTAAATTTACTGTTATGAATCAATCTTTATTGTTGAATACAGTAAAGAAACGTTTAACTCATCAAATTGATAAATTCAACAACACTTTCCTCTATCTTGATGATATCTTTTTCGTTAAATAGTCAACATTTCCCTCAACATACTGCTAGAATATACCCAAGGAAAATTACTTGAAAGAAATGAAAAAATCAACAGCAATAACTGATCTTTCCTAAATTTTTACTAAGAGGTTAAGTACAATCTATCAATACTCATATGTTTGCCTGCACAAAGTCATATGTTTACCTGACTGTTAATAACGGCTTTATACGTGGGATGTGTGCTGATTTTTATTTTAGTATTAGATGATTTGTTTCATTATTTATTATTAGCTTTGAACTAGCTGTAGGTGGCACGGTAGTATTTCCTGGCCCATAGGGATAATGATAGCCTTTTTAGAATTTTCACCACTTTCTAACACTGCAAAAAAATCTACATTCACACTTAACTGAAGTACTTTCATTTTACTATTCAGAAATGAATTTGAATATGTATCATGACCGTTTACTTTTTTTGCTATTTTTAGAAACCTAAGGCCACTAGTAATTTTAGGTCTTTTATGGTGCAGTGAATACAAAATTTAAAAAAATTCTCAAAAATTCATTTTCATCTGTATGTAAAATTATTTCATATTTTTCTACACCTGATTCATCCCTCAGTTTGGGAAAGTATGTTCAGTTGATACTGTATTTTTTGTCCAATCACACTGTTTAGATACATTTACCTAAGTAGGGTACACAAAAGAGCAACCTAAATTCTGGAATGCAAATACTACCGTGCCACCTGTAAGTAATTACTGCGAATGGTCTCAGATCTCTACTTTATGTCTTTTTTGTAGTTAAGGATGAAGAAGAAACATATAGCGTGTCACGTCCTCTCTGTTTTTTGTTTGATCTTTTTATTTTGATCGATCTGATGAAATCAACCTTTTTCACCTGATTTTATAAATTGTTCTAATGTTGCGCCGTTCCATCATTTTCCCAGGTTACAGAAAAAGTTGAGCGTTCACAAACATGTCTAACCCAGCCACATTTTATATGCGCCTTTTCAAAGTCAGGAGGTTGTAGTTCAGTTGGTGTCGTTTTTTAAACGTCTGTCATATTTGATTTTCGTAAATTGTTTTGTTATGAATTAGGCTGTTAGTTTTCTCTACTGATTTGTTTTGTATTATTCGTGTCGGAGCCTTTTAAAACCCATGCAGTATGGGTTTTCTCATTATTGGAGGGAAACTGTTGCCTATAATTGCTAACGTCGACTTCATTTCTACTTTGGTGGATAGTTATCTCATTAGCAATCGTTTACCATCTCCTTATTTTTCACGTATACTTTACAATTATAGTATACACCAATCATAATTGACATATTGTTTGATAAAGGCAACAGTAGTATGTCACTGCTCAATAGTCATACATCGATTAAGCAACAACGAAATCTGGATCACAAACCAAAACCGTGAGAAACAATCAACTATAAGAGGAAACCAACGGAATAACAGAAACACTAAACTGCTACAAAAACGAACACAAACATATATTGTTTTTTTTAAAACAACTGCCATATTCTCGACTTCGTACAGGACATTGTTAAGAAAAATAGTGAGTTGAAATTGATATAAAGGCTAGCCAAATCTCCCGCCTTTACGGGAATGTTAAAATACACTAAAATGAGAACAGTACGTGAGGGGTATATAGTACATATAAACGAAAGAACACTCGGGACAGAGAAATACACTAATGAATAATAAAATAGTACATTACAATATGAAACCAAAGAATAACAGTGGATCCTTCCACACACAGTTCATCGCAATAGAATTAGTTATGAACTAGTTAAATTTATAAAAAAAAAGTATATAAATTTGGAATTTAGTTTGTAATGGTGTTGTTGTATGCATTTTCTGACCAGTACACGAATATCAATATATAGATTGTGTTAGTAATTGTTTTTTCCCACACGTTTATGAAGTCGATGAAATACACACGTCCTGAAATACCTCTGTTCTGCAACAACTCTAATTATATCATGTATTGGAATTTTACAACGAACAATGTAAGCTTACCTGTTTCGATAATTTGTGTAGAGAATGTTTTTCTCAATTACAAATTGATTTAGAAATGAATTCGAATCTAGTTCATACCTTCAGTTCCGATCCATATATGTTTGTTCCTTTATACATCTAATCATTATTATTTGCTACGGAATAACCGTTCATCGTTTAAGACAATTTGTATGCAAAATGTGTTAAATTGTTCACTTCAGTTATATCACAAAGGTTTGTGTCGACTTTACAAACAAATTGAAAGATAACGCCTGCATTATGATATCAAAGGTCATTAAAGTAGGACATATAGTATCAATGGATCACCTATCATTTTTATTTATTTGATTAGTTGTTTATATGTGAATAATTATCATCAGATGGATACATGTAAGTAGCTACATTCACAAGGCATATATAATGATGGTACACCGATCAGGCCATTTAAAGATGGCCTTTTTTGGAATGTATGTTGTTTCAATCATATGGCCTTTGTAATTAAAATAATATATGGTCTTATGTTGATGTAAATATGTGGTTTTATTGGCTTTTGAAAAATTAAGATAACCACACATTTATTGAACTTTATATAGCTTGATTAATATGAACTGTAACTTGATGTTAAAAAAAACGCCTCATAGATACCGGACTTATATTTTGAAACTAGACTACTGAACCGGTGATACCCTCGAGGATGAAAATTAAATTTCAAAACGTCATTCAAATACACCATGCAACTGCATGTAAATGCAACATGTAATTTTTTAACTAGCAAAGTATGTTCTATGATAAGATTTCCTACTTCGGACTGGCAAACATAATATTTTCAGTGTCTAAAAGGTAATAGTTTTCATTTCTTTCGTCAATGCATGATGCTGTTGAAGCAATCAAGGAAACAATATTCTAATTCTATTAATGAAATAATTGATATTCAACTTTTCATTATTTAACTTACTAACTATGTTATTATCTATAAATGTTTTGATTTATATTTATTTATAATGTTTTGTTTGGGAGGGGGTAGCTTGATATTTATATACATAGTATTTTTTCCTTTAATGATAATCGCGAAGGCTGTGCAATAATGCAGTAATTGTTGACGAAAATTACATCCTTGGCAAAAAAATAAATATGTTACTTAGCTTAGTCGTGATTAAAAATTATATCATTGACAAACGTTTGTTGTATACTTATTTATATCATTTTCACTGGAATTTTGTTTAAAAAGTTGCTATCTTAAATTGAATTATACTTATCAAAGGTACCAGAATTATAGTTATAAAGGGTACTAGGAGTTATCATTGACATGGTCATATTTGTAAGTTTATAACTGTTTACAAAACTTTTGAATTTTGGAAATACTAAGGCTATCTACCTCAGGAATAGATAACCTAAGCTGTATTTGGCAAAACATTTAAGAATTTTGGTCCTCAATGCTCTTCAACTTCGTTATTTTATTTGGACTTTTAAACAATTTTGGATTCGAGCGTCACTGATGAGTCTTGTGTAGACGAAACGCACATCTGGAGTAAATACAAAGTTAATCCTGGTATCTATGATGAGTTTTAAAAAACCTACATTTGTAATATCTTATTTTGTGCTTGAAAATTGACTAGCAGTGTTCTAAATGATTATCATTTTTCAACAAATTTTTCAACAAATAACTTTATTATTGATTTGCCTATGAATTTGCTATAACCAAAATTTGTTCTATTTGTTTCGCAATAACGAAATGATTATTTAGAAGACAAGATATGAAAAAAAATGACAAGTTCTTGTAAAAGAAGAAACTATCCTTCCGTGATCTTTCATCGTGATTTAACAGAATTTGCACCGAATATTTGACGACCTTGCAAAAAGTAGTCGAAGATGAGACGCTTTCAAAAAGTATATGATTTAGTCGTATCCAAGATTAGGGCATTAAAAATCAAATTGTATGGTTAGTGTCATTCGACTGCCCCGCGTCCGATCGCCAGTTTAGAATACATAACGATCAGGCATTTTCACACTATGAGGACCCAATGAACACATTAAAAAATTGGTAAACTGGTTTACTGAAACAATATGTCTGTGTCTGAACTCCATATCAAAATGTTTTCAAGTGTTCAAAATGCCCGATTGTGACGTTTTAACCGGGTGTGAACTCGCGTGACAGTTGATGCATGTAAAGCAGGAGACGGTTACCTGGTCGACTCGCACGGTCTTGGTCCATTTAAAGGTTGTACGATTCCTTCAGATGTTATGTGTTACTTGTCTTTGTTCTTGAATTGTCTTTGCATCGAGATATTAGAACGTCGATTATTATATTGCTAATAATATAAGAGGATGGTATATGCTTGCCAATTAGAGAGCTATCAAACAGAGTCCAAAGGAAGCGGATTTAAGCAACAATAGATTATCATAGATAAGGCCTTCATCATTTAGAAATATCAAATTGTATAGTGAGCTATAAAAGTTGCAGACAAGTTTGAAATGTAAACCAGTTCAGACAAAAAATAAAGGCCTGATATATATAAAACAATCAATAGAAACAAATTGGACAGACAACCGAAGACAACAACTTGAATACAGTTTCCTGATTTAGGACAGGTACATACTGAATGTGGTTGTGTTAAACATTTTGTGAGCGGTCAACTCTGCGCCTAACCTTGAATAGTAGTATAACAGCGGCAAATAAGAAACAAACTGTAACAATTAGTTGAACATTTCGTGGCCCATCAGAATGGTACGTTGCACAAAATATATCAACCGAAATAGAAAAAAAGACTAAAAATACCGATCTATGATAACTCAAAATCAATATTATATTGTTATGCCTAAGGGTAGGAGTTAAGATTGATAGGTTTATACTGTATGTATCATATTTCATTCTTTTCTTGTGTTACTCAGAGAGTTCATTTCTACTTTCACTTTCATTTTCGTGTTCCGTTACTCTGAGCTGCACTGTTATATTATGAACGGAAGGACTATGCCTATGAACACTTTATATTTCAGGTATCGCGGCCGTATTGTATTGTATTGTATGTATTATATTATTGTTTATGGGAAATATTGATAGGACAGGGTTCGTTCTCACTGTTTGACCAGGGGGGTACTTTGACATGATCCCAGCTTTATGTTTGACCTGTATATCGCTTGTCCCTTTTGCTCACCTGTTTTATTCAATCACGTTAAGGGTCTATATTGTAACCATGGTACGTTTCCACTAAGGGTTTTTCTTGATAAGCCCATATCTCCCCTTTTTCCTCGACAGTTGTGTATTTCTATTTGTTTTATGCGCCATGTTCCATATTATTGCCGTGGGAACTTCCGGTTTTAAGGACCAATCAGAATGGACAGAGATAACCTAGTTTCCAGAACCCGGTATTATGTATATTCAGAATTACAACCAATCGCTACGTTAATTTTACGGACACACTTATCGTTATAGTAACGGACACACTTTCTGTGTCCGCAGACTTCCGGACTATATAAACGGTTGTAGCAGACGATTCTGGACAGCTCAGCTCACATTACCTTGACCATTTTGATAGATATACCATTATTACCAGAGCCTATACCACTTGTGAACCATTACCAGGTTAATGCTAACCCCGATTTTTATGATATTTACGACCTGACAAGTGACCTATATTATTTACTACAATACTATAAATAGTAAAACCACTTTCCCATGTTTACGCACGACGATTAACATCCAAGGGGGGCTCTGAACCGTTTTTGCTTTGGGATATTTATTTATAACATATATTTTACAAACTTATAAAATATATATTGATTTATGACTGATTAAATAGTCATTGATAAACTTATAACTGTTTTTGTTATATTTTGTCTTGAAATGAATAAGAAACCAGTGTCTTAGATTACTCAGTCCAGCTACCAAGGTTTGCAAGTTACCATTGCATGTTTCACGTTTACCAGTGAAAGTTTATAAAAGGCCTGCTACCAAGGTTCTAGTGTTAAGCAAGTAAACACACACACACATTTAAATATGCGCGACGTAATGCTATACCAGAGGCGTTACAATATGTCATATTCTCTCAGACTAAATTTTGATCCGATTCAAATGTTAATATAAAAAAGAAGATGTGGTATGATTGCCAATGAGACAATTATCCACAAAAGACCAAAATGACACAGACATTAACAACTATAGGTCACCATACGACCTTCAACAATGAGCAAAGCCTATACCGCATAGTCAGCTATAAAAGACCCCGATAAGACAATGTAAAACAATTCAAACGAGAAACTAACGGCCTTATTTATGTAAAACAATGAACGAAAAACAAATATGTAACACATAAACAATCGACAACCACTGAATTACAGGCTCCTGTACACAGGCACATACATAAATAATGTGGCGGGGTTAAACATGTTAGCGGGATCCCAACCCTCTCCCTAACCTGGGACAGTGTTATAAGAGTACAACATAAGAACGAACTATAAAAATCAGTTGAAAAAGGCTTAACTCATCAGATGGACAAAAATACAAGTGGACGTGGCCCGGTACTTATACATCCCGACACAAAAAGACACAATGAACAGATCTGAGAGTACTCGCAGTTATCTGACAGCTAGTTCAAAGCCACTAACAACTAATAAAAAAAATCATGCAACTAAGACTAAACTATCAATCCGTACACATCCAACATCCCATGGATTTAGTGTAAAGACGTCATAAACAGCCAGAAAAAAACATGACCTTGTGCAATGCAAAGTTGCAGGTATCGACAGATTGTTGATCCATGAATATGTAAATGCATATAACATACTAGTAATATTTAGTTAGCTATTAATTTACTGTTAACAAAATCAATATTTATACCAATAAAAACAATATTCAATGATCTAATTACAGTGTTGAATAGGTAACCTTTTAGAATAAATTAATTTAAAGGAGCGACAAGTTTACATGGATCATTTCTAAATTTCCGGGCACGGTTAACAACATTTCCGTAAAAATGAGGATGTGCTATCCCGTTTGAAATACAGGTACAACCAAACTTCAAAACCAAATCTTTATATCTATGGAAAAATTTAGTAAAGGTTTTAAGTAATTTATGGTAACGATATCCCTGGTTTAATAATTTACCAGTAATACATAGGTTGCGTTCGTTAAAATCAAAAACGTCACAACAGACACGAGCATAGCGAACAAGTTGTGAAATATGAACACCCTAAGATGGTGCCAAAGGAACATCACCATCTAAAAATGGAAAATTAACAATAGGGAACGAAAAATCGTCTCTTTTGTCGTAAATTTTAGTGTGGAGTTTCCCGTTTAAAACCGAAATATCTAAATCTAGGAAAGGACAGTTATTACCGAATAAATTGATTTATTTAAAGTAAGTTCCTTGGGGTAAATTTCCGCAGTATATTGAGAAAATTCTTGATTATCTAACGAAAAAATATCATCAAGATAACGGTAAGTGTTATTGAATTTATCAATTAAATGCAATTTCGACGGGTCTTTACTGAGTTTAGTCATGAACTCTGATTCGTAACAGTACAAAAACAAGTCTGCTATTAAAGGGGCACAAGTAGTGCCCATGGGGATACCTACAACCTGTCGATAAACTTTGTTGCCGAAACGTACATAAATATTATCAAGGAGAAAATTAACAGCTTCAATCATCTCATCACACCTCCAGTAAGTATATCTAGCATATTTATCTTTCTCATTAGAGAAGAAGGCTTTAAACGAGTTGCAGCAAATATATCTACATTCAGCTTTACCAAACGACCATTTAATCAAATAGGAAAACTTTTGTTTAATAAGATAGTGTGGAAGTGTAGTGTAAAGAGTAGAAAAATCAAAACTATTAACAGAATCAAAAGGACCATCAAAAGCACGTAATTTATCTAAAAGATAAAAAAAAATGATACACTCCAAAAATGGTTTATACCACTATGTTCATATATTTTATTACAATAGTTTATGATAAGCTCTTTAATAGTAGTTAATGAACTAGTTAAGAGCACTGAAAGATTAGTTGTAGAACACTTACTAGAGGCCGAGATGAAACGATATTTAAATGGTTTTTTTGTGTAGTTTAGGTAGCCAATACATAGTTGGGACCTTCAAATGTCCAGAAGAAGCCTTAAGCTTTAATGTGGTTGTGATATGCTTGTTAACTATATGACTCTCTGTGGAGCGGATGGACTTGAATGTAGATGAATTTAAAATTTCATTCTTAAGAACGTCCGTGTAGTATTTACAGCATACCACCACCACATTGTTGGCTGCTTTGTCGTTAATGCATTAGACATCGAATCAAATACGTACATTCCAAATAAAAAATAATAGTGAGTTCATTTATTTGGAGCTAATTTTAACTGGATGTTCTGATGCAGAAGACGATTTAAAATTTGTTAATTTTCACATTTGTAATGATGTTTATCATTTTTTGTAGGACGTTCAGTTTCTGGTATATTTTCGATACGTACAAAAAATGTCAGATGACAACACATTAGTGTCAAAATATGGTTACACAGAAGAAGAATTGAAATTAATTCGCAAGGATCCAAATTTAAGACATGTTTTTAATCTTATGGATACTTTGCATGAAGATTGTACTCGACAGTCAAATGACTCTCTCGGCACTTTAATTACACGTAAAGGACCTCAATTCCTAATACCTCCAATGTTTGCCGCTTATCCCGACTCACCGACCGCTGAAAGATATATGGAAGCTTTCAATTTCTTTTTCTACGGATGGGAAGTTTTAAGGAAATATCCAAAGGATATAGTCGAATCTGAAGGAGACTGTGATATCTTGAAGCCCGCATTTCATGCCTATTCGTATGGTGACATATGCGAGCAACATCTCTTTAGTCAATTCCGACCACCGAAAAATACAACTACACTGATAGATCAATATCTAATATTTCGACCAAATGACATTTTAGTCGAGTATTTCAAAGTCGCGTTAGTTTTAAAGCCGGATGTAACAACGTATACTAGTATATCTGATTTTGAACTTCAGAAACAGCGCATTGTTACGGGAGAAGAATTTATACATAGGCGGCAACCTTATATTGAATTATCTGATGTCGACAGACACATGCTTAAAAGTGTTTACTACTACCTTGGTGCGATTTATGTAACAACAAAACAGGAAAAAAGAGCACTCGATTCTTTTCAAAAATGTTATGACCTTGACAAAACAAATATATCCGCTCTGTATGGTATAGCTTATCAGTATTTAGCTAGAGACCCAGAGAGAGCTATTACTCTATTCCAGCAGTATATTGATAGAGCGCCTGAATGTGAGAAACAGTATCCAAATGCTCACTACATGTTGGCATTTCTGTACATAACACATTACAAAAACGAAAAAGAAGCTTTCAAATACTGTCACCTTGCGGAAAAAGCTGAGGAGAAACGCCTCTCTTTCTTATATCCTGTTGATATTCCGCAGAAGAAAATGATGCATACTTTGAAATCTTTGATTACTCCAGAAATCACAAACAATTCCTAAATTAGGCAATTAAAATAATATTATAACTTAATAAAATAAGTGAAAGAAGTATAAAAAATATTTTTATTGGAAAATTTCCTCTTCATTAAAATGGCTGATGTTATCTAAAAGATTTAAATATGTGCAAAGTGACGTTTTAATTAAAAACATTGATATTTTATAGTATGTTGAATCTATATTGGTTAACAAAGATCACCATAATTCTAAGATGAAAAAGTTGTAATTTAAAGGGCATTAGCTGTCAAATTCATTTCATCGATTTGACTTCAGTTCTCATATCTAATTTATAAATACTAAAACGCATATCTAAATTTTCAAAGTTCTGAAATAAACTAGAGGCTCTTAAGAGCATGTGTCGCTCACTTTGGTCTATGTGCATATTAAACAAAAGACACAGATGGATTAATGACAAAATTGTGTTTTGATGATGATGATGATGTGTTTGTAGATCTTATTTACTGAACATTCTTGCTACTTACAATTATCTTTATCTATAATGAACTTGGCCCATTAGTTACAGAGGAAAATATTTTGTTAAAATTTACAAAAATTTACAAAAATTATGAAAATTGTTGAAAATTGACTGTAAAGGGCTATAACTCCTTAAGGGGTCAACTGACCATTTTGGTCATGTTGACTAATTTGTAAAATCTTACTTTGCTGAACATTATGCTGTTCACAGTTTATCTCTATCCATTATAATATTCAAGATAATAACCAAAAACGGCAACATTTCCATAAAAATTACCAATTCAAGGGCAGCAACCCAATAACCAGTTGTCGGATTCATCTAAAAATTTCTGGGCAGATAGATCTTCACTTAATAAACAAATTTAACTCCCGTCCGATTTGCTTTTAATGCTTCGGTTTCAGAGTTATATAAGCCAAAATCTACAGTTTATCCCATTGTTCTATTTTTTGCCATGGCGGCCTTCTTGATTGGTTGGCTTGGTCAACGCACACATATTTTAAACTACATACCCTATTGATGATTGTGGCCAAGTATGATTAAATTTGGTCCAGTGGTTTCAGAGAAGAAGATTTTGGTAAAGAATAACAAAAATTTACCAAAAATTGGTAAAAAATGACTATAAAGGGCAATAACTCCTTAAGGGGTCAACTGACCATTTTGGTCATGTTTGTCTTATTTGTCGATCTTACTTTGCTGAACATTATCGCTGTTGACAGTTTATCTCTATCTATAATAATATTCAAGATAATAACCAAAAACGGCAAAATTTCCTTAAATTGCCAATTCAGGGGCAGCAACCCAACAACCGGTTGTCCGATTCATCTGAAAATTACAGGGCGAATAGATAGTGACTTTATAAACAATTTAATCGTGTCAGATTTACTCTTAATGCTTCGGATTCAGAGTTATAAGCCAAAACTACATTTTACCCCTATGTTCTATTTTAGCCATGGCGGCCATCTTGGTTGGTATGCTGGATCACCGCACACATTTTTTAAACTAAGATACCTAATTGATGATTGTGGCCAAGTATGATTAAATTTGTCCTAGTAGTTTCAGAGGAGATTTTTGTGAAAGATTACAAAAATTTACGAAAAATTGGTAAAAAATTACTAAAAAGGGCAATAACTCCATAAGGGGTCAACTGACCATTTTGGTCATGTTGACTTTTTAGTAGATATTACTCTGCTGAACATAATTGCGGTTTACAGTTTATCTCTATCTATAATAATATTAAAGATAATAACCAAAACCGGCAAAATTTCCTTAAAATTGCCAATTCAGGGGCAGCAACCAACAACCTGTTGTCCGATTCGTCTGAAAATGTCAGAGCAGATAGATCTTGACTTGATAAACAACTTAACTCCATGTCAGATTTGCTCTAAATGCTTAAGGTTTCAGACAGGGTTGGCAAAGTATTACCCGCCCGGGTTTTACTGGGCGGGAAAACCCGGGTTTTCCCGGGCTCGGCAATACTCCCTGAAATGGGGAATACTGGGCAATACTGGGCAATATGATTTTTTAAGCTTATTTCAACACAAAATAGTAAAGACTTGTTGTAGTTTCATAGTATTATAGCTAAATATATACATTTTATACAGATAAACATTGAGAGTCATTTCTAGAAGATTAAAAATTCAATTTCATTCTCTTTTCCACATAAATTCTATGTAGGAAAAATACAATATTTGCACAATTTAGGATTCCTCGTTAATTTACAAGCATTGTTTCAATAATCTTAACACTTTATTACAGTGTTTAAGTGAATTGTAAATTAAATTGCTATATACGCAATTATAATTACTAAATAAACACCCTACAGGGTCTTGTCATTAACTGTTATAGAAATGAAAAGACTGATTATTGTTATATAAACATATCTGTGTTCTAATCTGAATAATTACTTATTAATTAGTTTTGTACATTTGTACATATATAAATTATTTCAAAGTAATTTTCCTTACATGTACATGTAATCCTTAAATTCTTTATACTAGTTATATATTTGATAAAAATATTTTTTCATAAGAGTAATGTTAGAATAATTCTTTCTCAGATGTATACACTTGTACTTTTGTACATGTATGTATCATAAGACTCTCAAACAAGTAAACTTATTTATAAATAAAAATAGGTTTATATATATCTTAAATGCATTGCATTTGTGTTTGATTACTGAATCCTCTTTGAAATTCAAACCAGTATTTTATATTACCCAGTATTGCCCAGTATTATCCAGTAAAACCCAGTAAAACCCGGGTTTTCCCAGTATTTCCCACTGGGCTGGGCAATACTCATAAAACCCGGGTTTTTGCCAACCCTGGTTTCAGAGTTATAATCCAAAATCTACATTTTACCCCTATGTTCTATTTTTAGCCATGGCGGCCATCTTGGTTGGTTGGCGGGGTCACCGGACACATTTTTCAAACTAGATACCCCAATGATGAGTGTGGCCAATTTGGTTAAATTTGACCCAGTAGTTTCAGAGGAGAAGATTTTTGTAAAAGTTAACAGACGACGACAACGACGACGGACGACGGACGCAAAGTGATGAGAAAAGTGCCAAGTGTCAAGAGGAGAAGATTTTCATAAAAGTTAACGACGACGGACGACGACTTACGACGGATGCCAAGTGATGAGAAAAGCTCACTTGGCCTTTTAGGCCAGGTGAGCAAAAAATTCATCATGAATGAGCTCGATAATATGTATCAACAATTTCGTGTGTATTTTATTCTTGACTTCATCGAATGAACACTCGAGGTGACCTGCAAAGACTGTCGACGCTAAATTAACCCAATATAAACATAAATATAGATATAAATAGACAGCGATTTCGTGCTTTTTATTTTTTTACCTCTGTTTGATTTGATATCTTAAGTTAAAAATATATGTTAATCTTCGTTTTTGCCTGTATAAGAATGAGGTTTTTTGTTGACCGTATCAGTAAATCAAATACTTTACCCTTGTTTCACACTCGATGTTAACATTATTTTCCTTTGAATATATGAACTCGCCTAAGTCATGCGTAACTCATATCTAGCTAAGGGGTTAAATTGAAGATAACATTAATGCGAATGCACTGAGGTCGAATTATTCACTTGCAATTGAATAATTCATCAGAGATGTTTCTTATCTGATATAGACAAAAATAAACCAAACTGGCTTCTAAAAAAATTATTGTTTCAATTTAATTAACAAATAATTTCTGTCTTAAAATTAAAAAGATTAAATGTTATATATTAAAAATAGGAAAGCTAAGTAAAACAATATTAGCTAATGTTTTGTTAAATCATATAAAACATCCAATGCGGGATGATAACTGTTACCCTTGTAATCCAACTTTTGAAAATATCAGGCTTGCGAAAATCCTGTCCTGCATGGTCGGTATGGATGTCAAGATGTGTTCCAAATCTAGCTTTAAATTCATAAACCAAATTCTGGCCTACAATAACTGTATTTTGATCTTGGAGGTGCTACACCTCTATCCATCTGGTTAATTATCTCCAATGACTAAACGGTTTCTATTTTTGGTTCTTTGTAAGAGGAAAGGTCCAATTATGTCAATTGCAATGTGATCCGTTGGATTTCTTTCTCTATAGTTCAGTTTAGGTGTAGTTATAATAGTTCTCTTTTCAATTTATCGCATAACTGACTAATTTGTATGCGTAATGTCACATATTTGCCCATTCCATATCAAGTTAAATTTGTTTCATTATCTCTAGTCTTGGCAACATCTATATGTCCAGAAATAGATGTTTTCATGGCAATTTATCACGATTTCCGTTTGCAGAATAACTGATACTTTAAGCTCTAAAACATGTCTGCGATCTTCATCTTTTATTAATTTTAGATATATTGCAGAATTGTTCATCATAATCTTTCTCGATAATGAACCTTCATTGTTGTGTTTGATTTAAGGACGAGTAACCACATATGAATTAATTGGGTATCCTGTTTGTAGGCAGTTAAATCTGAACCGTTAGTCTTCCTATCAGATATTATGTTTGGAAGGGTTCGAGCTGTACTTTTTATACTTTGTGCTTTGCGTACTGTTGTTTGTCTTCTGATTGTTTTTCGTTTTAGACTTTTCAGTTTGTTTATCCCTTTGGTATCTCAAATCACTCTTTTTACAAGAATGATATATATGCAAAAACATCATGTCCCAGTGAGGATTTAGATGAAATTATTCATTAAAGCAATTCTGTAATTCTTGAAGTACTGTTCATTCAGTTTTGTTGTTCATAATTTGTCTTACATGTTTTTTTCTTTTTCTACCTCTTCCTAAATCTGAATCATCAAACTATATTCAGTTGTTTCATTTGTGGGCTTATTTCATAAAGTTTGAATTGGCTGATTCACTGATTTCTGTTTACCTATGATTTCAAAAACTTACCGTTTAACTTTTGTAATTGCTATATGTCTTCACAGGGAAGCGAACTCTCCCTTCAAATCTGTTATGACCCATCGACGAAACCTCTCGGCTATCAGTGGGTTTCATTTTAAGTGTATATTACATATATATCAATGAACATATGATACCCATCGGTACAAAGGACACACATGATCAATTAGACATTGTAAAATGTGTACGGACATGGACAATTACTGCCGGTTTAAAAGGTCCACGGTTACACAGCTAACTGGTATTATCGTTTGTTCAGTAAGCCTACAGACAAATTTTCCTATGTCCCAGTCCTTTATTATATTCCTATGGCTGATCATTTTCACAGTTTAGTTTCCGTTCATCTATCATAGTTTTAAAAGCCAAAAATTAATGAATTCATTATTTTTATTTAAGGAGGTCTGCTACTCAGTTTCAAAATAACAAGTTTTTCAAAACACTAGTCTATATTGATATGGGATTAATAAAGGAATCAAAAGAGCACAAATAATATATAGGTCAATGCACTTGTTTTCGAAATATAAGCCATTGAAATTTTGGCGGGAAATTTGTTCTCTCTTGATTTTTCATGGCTCAATCATTGACAAGTTTCAGTTAAAAAAAATAACGATTTTTTAAGACTTTTACAGATGGCTCATAATGATACATGTAAAAGATTTATAAAAAGAAAATTGGGTGTCAATGGGCAAAATTTTGTAAGGCATTTAAATTGATAAAACCATAGGATTCCGAAAATCTGACAAAAAATCAAAACATGACAAGCGAACTTTCTCAAGGGCAATAACTCATAAATCAAAATATTAAAAAGTTAGTCATATATATGTAACTATCCTGTTCTATTTTAGATATGTGGTATTTGATGGTAAGTTGGCTGGGACAAATATATAAACTGTTCACTAGATACCACTATAGGATCATTCATGTCAAGTTTGGATGAAATTTGTTTTCAAGCTTAAGAGCAGGTTTTTTTTTAAATCATGATTACGGCTAACGATGACCACGGACACCAATCGAATGCAGA
Source organism: Mytilus edulis (assembly GCF_963676685.1). Lineage (NCBI taxonomy): Eukaryota > Metazoa > Mollusca > Bivalvia > Mytilida > Mytilidae > Mytilus > Mytilus edulis. The sequence continues at coordinate 38,782,908 of NC_092353.1, forward strand.
GCCCACCACTCTATAAAAAAAAGGAGGGACTTCAATAGAACAACAAGTCGCGGAAGCACAAATATTGACATTATGAAAGGTAAAAGATCAGATCGATAAAACAACAATCCAATAAACACTTCACAAAGTACAAAAAAATGTCCAACACTATCATCAAAATATTATACCGTGAAAGATTAAGAAATTCATGTTCCATTATTTGTGGCATTCATTTTGTGTTGTGTATATTAGAAAAGTTTTGAAAATTGAAAAGTTCTGTTTCCCTTAAATTGTATATTCCATTTCGGTTAAAACTTAAAACTTTATTTAAAAAATTTTTAAAATGATGTAGCTTGTTTTATTCCTGGTACATTGACTTAAACATTTGCACTATCCTCTTTGGAGGAATATCAACTGGATATAAAAATGAAAGCCGTTTCTTTTCGGCTCTTTCTGCAAGATTACAGTATCTCATTGCTTCTTGATCATTTTTATAATGCCCTAAATATAGATGTGCCAATTGGTAATGGGCGTTTGGATATTGTTTATCGCAGTCAGGTGCTCGATTAATAAACTGCAATAACAATTTAATAGCTCTCTCTGGGTCTTTTTCCTTATACTGGCATGCTATTCCGTATAAGGCTGACACATTTGTTTTGTCAAGATCATAGCATTTCTGGAAAGAATCGAGTGCCCTTTTTACCTGAAATGTTGTAACATAAACTGCTCCTAGTTGGTAATATAAACTTTTGAGCATGGATCTGTCGACTCCTGATAAATCAGCGTATGGCAAACGCTGATGAATAAACTCCTCGCCTGTTACAATTTTTGTTTTTTGGAAATCGAAATCGGAAAAATTTTCTGATTTGTACTTTGATAAGTTGGGGTTAAAAACAAGAATTGTTTTAAAATACTGAGTTAAAACGTCCCTTGGTCGTACTTTCAAGTACTGGTTTATTAAGTTTGACGTATTTTCTGGAGGGTGAAATTGACTAAACAGATGTTGTTCGGTCATTTCACCGTACGAATATGCGTGAAATGCAGGCTGTAAAAGATCACAATCATTCTCGTTATCAACCACATCTTTGTTGTAGTTTTTTAGAATGAGCCAACCATATAAGAAAAAATCGAAAGCCTCCATATATCGTTGCGCTGTTGGTGAATCAGGGTAAGCGGTAAACATGTCAGGTGTCATCCGACACTCTGGTCGTATTAACACACTGTGTGCGTCGTTATTCTGTAAGACGTGCTGTTTCTTCATTTCTAATACATTATTAAAGCAGAGTTTAACATTGGGGTCATCTCTTAACAATCGTGTTATTTCTTTTTCGTCGTCAGGCATAGATAACTCTTTCACACCTTTTTCGTCGTCAGGCATAGATAACTCTTTTAAATCTTTTTCGTCGTCAGGCATAGATAACTCTTTTGCATCCTTTTCGTATTTCTTCCTTTTCTCTTGTTGTATCTGTGTGGATGAATTCATTTTTCTATAAAACAAAACAAATGACTGTTAGTCTTTTTAAAAAATGAAAAAATCTCGTCATAAATTTCTTTTAAAACTATTCTAGTTTCTTAACTTTTGAATCTTTTTAACTCTTAAGCTAGAATCAAGGAGTTGACTCAATAAACGATAGTACAAAGTCAGGCTTTTTTTATATATATAATTTTTTTCGAATCAAGCCATTTCGATTGATCTTTTTATAGTGTGTCTTTTTATATTGTAATGTTACAGGTTATGGTGAACGTTAGCTGCATTTAAAACGTTTAACCCCGCTACATTTGTTTTTATCTGTCGTTAGTCAGGATCCTATTGTTGTTGGTTGGCGGTTAATTCATAATAGTTTCTAGTTCCTCGTTTTTTTTAAGATTAGACCGTTGGTTTTCCTGTTTGAATAGTTTTACTCTAGTCATTATGGTGCCTTGTGTAGCTTGATGTTCGGTGTGACACAAGACTCCGCGTTGACTACCTTACTTTGACAGAGTGACAGCAAACCGGATGTTTCTGCTAAGGTCGAACGAGCCCTGAACAGTTGAGTCAATATGGACACAACATTCAGCTTAAAAACAGCTCTAATTTTGGATAGGATTGAATATTTGACACAGCATATGTTTGTCACACAAAATAAATGTAGTCAAAATACTGAAAAATTTTAAATTCGGCTTTTATGGACAAATATCCAACATCCAAAATCTGAGTAGATGAAGTTAGATATTATTTAATCACTGAAAACTTGTTCTCTAAAATTAAACATGATGTCATAATTATTGTTAGTCATGTTAAGTGTCCAATTAAATCTCTGAATCTAGATGCTTAATAAATATACAATAAAATCAAATGAGCTGGCCATGCCCCTTATCTAGATAATTCTAGACTCTTTGGACATAAATGTGGACTAATTACGATACAGGCCGCAAAATTCAAAATTTCAATTTTAGACCCTTTAGACCTTATGTTTCAAAACTAAAATATCAGACAATAATCATTACAAAAAAAATACAATTACCACACAATTGTCCTTAAAAATTAACTGTCTATCTTAAGACTTTTCAATTACACAATTTCTGTCATAAGGAAAATAACTCAAAATGAAAATTGATGTTAAATGCATTTGAGTTATTGGGTAAAAAAATAAATAAACTCATCACAGATACCAGAATAAAATTTTGTATTTACGCCAGACGCGCGATCCATCTACAAAAGGCTCATCAGTGACGCTCGAATCCCAAAATGTTAAAAAAAAAAAAAGGCCAAATAATGTCAGAAGTTGAAGAGGATAGAAGAACACAATTCAAAAAAATATTTGCAAAATACAGCTAAGGTAATCTATTCCTGAGTTAGAAAAGCCTTAGAATTTAAAAAATTCAAAAGTTTAGTGAACAGTTAATTTATATATATATATATAGGATATAGTATGAGTACCAATGAGATACCTCTTCATCCAAGTCACAATTTGTAAAAGCTAATCATTTTAGGTCAAAGTACGGCCTTCAACACAGAGTCTAAGCTCACATCTAAAAGCAAGCTTTAAAGGGCCCCTAAAAATATCAGTGTAAAACCATTCAAACAGGAAAACAAACGGTCTAATCTAAATGAGAGATTATAAACACTTATAAACCACATATTCAACAAACGACACTTATTGAACATCAGATTCCTGACTTAGTACAGGTGTAAACAAATGCTTCGGGTGTAAACTTTTAATAGGTACCCACCTTTACCCTTATCTGAATCAATAGTGTAACATCACAAGATAGAAAGACACACTATAAAATATCAGTTGCACACAAATGAACATGCACAAACATATACAAAGATATAAACTTTATCTATGACACAATGTAAATACAAGATCAAAATAGCATAAGTGTTAGATGTTAAACGATTTCAGAAAAGCAATCATAACCTTGTACAAATGCTTTCAAATAGAATAATGTACACAAATATGAAAAATTTATTCATAGATGAAAACAGAAGTGAAAAATAGTCATCCAAAACGCTTATCAAAGCTGGTATATATAAAAAAAATAGAGACACGAGATATAACCACAAATAAGTGAACATTAATTAACAAAAAATACATTATAAATTGTATCAACAGGTCAAATTAACACAAAAATACGAGTTCAGAGTACTCGCAGCCAATGAAAGCTATTTAAAAGCCAATATCAATTAATAATTTTAAAAAATCATACATCGGAGACTAAAATCAAATAAAACATATCCCAGGGATTAAGTATTTCCCGTTGAACAGAAATTAAGTAATTAACAACTATTTCAAAAATCGAATTCTCCTGAGAATTCTGCACCTAAACAAAGAGAAAAGCTAAAATCCTGAAAATTGAACTTGACCTTTATTTAGTCACAACATATTTGATCTTGAAAACATTTCGTCAAAATGTTTTCATGTTAATGAACAAACACTTAACATTCCGAAATCAAGAACATAATTTTCTTTCGAAAATCAAAATTGCGAGAAAAAATTATGGTAAAAATCAACATTCAAGGGCAATTATATCTCTAATTAGAAGTTGACTGACGATTTTGACCATCTCACACTTATTCATAAATCTTGACTGTCGATGCTCTTCAACTTTGTACTTGTTTGCATGGCTTTATAACTATTTTGATATGAGCATCACTGAAGAGTCTTATGTAGACGAAACGCGCGTCTGGCGTACTAAATTATAATCCTGGTATTTTGGATAACTATTTACACCACTGGGACGATGCCACTGCTGGTGGACGTTTCATCCCCGAGGGTATCACCAGCCCAGAAGTCAGCACTTCGGTGTTGACATGGATATCAATTATGTGGACATTTTTATAAATTTCCTGTTTAAAAAACTTTGATTTTTTTCTTATCCCAGGCATAGATTACCTTAGCCGTATTTGGCACAACTTTTTGAAATTTCGAGTTCTCAATGCTCTTCAACTTTGTACTTGTTTGGCTTTATAGATATTTTGATATGAGCGTCACTGATGAGTCTTATGTAGACAAAACGCGCGTCTCGCGTACTAAATTATAATCCTGGTACTTTTGATAACTATTGCAACTTGAAGTTTCTCTCTATCTATTATAGCTTTCAATGCATAACGGATGAAAATTGTATGATATCGGATATGTTTCTTACGTCGTAACTACAATCCCCTTCCCTTTCATGAATGTGACCTACCGAATTAGACTATTTACCGGATTTGTTATCACATAAGCAACACGATGGGTGCCACATGTGGAGCAGGATCTGCTTACCCTTCCGGAACACATGAGATCCCCCCTAGTTTTATGGTGGGGTTCGTGTTGTTTATTCTTTAGTTTTCTATGTTGTGTGATGTGGAGTATTGTTTGTCTGTTTGTCTTTTTTCATTTTTAGCCATGTCGTTGTCAGTTTATTTTCGATTTATGAGTTTGACTGTCCCTTTGGTATCTTTTGTCCCTTTTTTCTTTTACAGGCAATAACTCCTGACAGATTTGACTTTAAGGAACAATTTGTAGAGCTCAACATTTTCAAAATTCTTGCCCTGATTTTCTGTATTGATAACGTCTTTAAAACGAGAGACACAACCTGCATATAACCCCTATGAACTCTGTTTAGCTATGTCGGCCATATCTTATTTAGAAGGCAGGTTCATCGGATACATTTTTAAACTAGATAGTTTTTATCATTACCTAAATCAAATTCTAACTTACCTTAAACTAACTAGAGCAGAAACAATTGTTAACTACACCGGAAAAGCAAAACATATGTCTAGCTTTCCACGACTTTCTTTATTGGTAGACAAAAACTGCAAAATTTATGGCATCGTCCACTTTATGTGCCCACTTAAATACCCTTACATCTGTTTTATACTGGGGGTAAATCTGTGTTGTACCCACAATAGATATCCATAGTCTCCCTTTTTTTATACACAATCAGAAAGTTTCACGTCTTGGTCGGTAAATATTTTATGTTAGTGTCATGCTCATACAAAGATTAAATGCCGAATGGCAATAAATTTCGTGTTATTAGTTATCTATACTTACCGTGCAGTATACAGTAGGAAACGTGTGTTACTACACACAGACTAATATAAGACGTGCTAGATAAATGATAACTGTTCACAAACAACAAACAACAAACGAGAGTCATGAGACGATAATAATTTGAAAGGGTTCGTATCAAAACACATTGTATCGTTAAAATAATTTATAATGTAGAGTCAATTGATGCATGATAAAGTTTTGGTATTGACTCAGAATCTGATTCTTTTCAAACTAATGAAATATCATAGTTTCATGTTTATGAGTAATTTATTTTGTTAATATATCGATATTTCATAAAAATAATAATATTATACATGATATGTTGTGTGACTCTGCTCTATGAACTGCTAAATATCATCGTCGAGATCCGGAGTTGGAACTCCCCCATGACTTCCAATTTTTTTTTAAATCATATAAATGTTTGGAACACCCCCTCTTTTTTTAAATGGCTGGATCCGCTAATTTGCAGCAATGTTTAAATATAATAATGTACCGAGTAAATAAATAATTAGTTCTACTCTTTTGAGAAGGTCCCTTATTTAAATGTATCAATTGTAGACAGTATTGATTCTCAACTGTCAACAATAGTTATGTATCTAACATGTCACGAGGAAGACGAGTTGTGTATTATATATTACGATGAATCATGAGGTAAATTAATATGGTATTGCGTTATTGTTAAAGATATAAGACATTTTTTTGTGTATTAATAATTTTTCAATCTACTCACTTAGTACATTATTTTATTTATTGACAAATACACAGTATTCATTGTAGAAAACTTGTCAAATAAATTCAGAAGTCATGATTTATGAACTCATAGATATTGTACGCTAGAAAACTAATGTATATAGGCCGTCGGATGTTGGTCCAAACAATACAAACTAATTTTGCTTTGAACAAATAAAGCTACAAAATTAAAGTGGTGAAACTGCATAGAACATAAGGGTATACATCTAAAAAAAAAATAAACACAGCCTGAATGGACACTTTTGTCTGAATCATAAATTTTGGTGCCCTCATGTTATATTTCTAAAATCTTTCCCTATACCTGTTTGAGATTTCAGTGAAGGTAGTGATCTATGTTTGAATTCTTCCATCTATTCCGTCAGTAGAATTAAAATATATCTATCAATAGCAACTTGCATCGAATAACTCATACGATTACATCAAAATCAGAGGGTCACAAGATTGAGATTCCGAATGCTTTTGTTAACCTTCAGAATTTTTTTTTGTAAAAAAAGGGATATATAACGCCCTAATTTTTACAGAAATATTGATTATCGTCCTTCCCTACAACTATATCACCCTGAGCAGTCGCTCTGCAATCCTCGTATTACGGCTTTGAGACGAGAGCAGGCATTATCAGCGAAATTATTGGTTATAGAGCTTGTAAGTTGATATAAATACGTTGTACGGTATTTTTGATTTTGAAGAAAATTCGCGTTGGAACTTCGTCTATATTGTTTGATAGGTTATCTGGGACTTGATATTTTCAGAATTGTTCCAATTGTCAGAGCTCGCACCTTCTAATTTCAAAATGTGCCATTTTTTGCTTCTTCAAATTTCTGGCTTAAACGTTTCAATATTGTTTAATGTGTTTACCATCTTTATGTGGTACATTATTTCAATACACTTTGGTGAGTGCAAGTTATTTTTATTAACCGGATTTTCTAAAGAACAACTAAAGTGGACACCATTATAGGAAAGAAGGAAAAACGCACGTCTACCAATGCTGTATAGAATCAACAATCGGGAGGTCAACGTTGCAGCAAGCCACAAACTCGTACCACCGGACAAGATCTCAAGAAATATAGGCACAAACTCTTTCCAGATTCCACAATGTAAGGAAAGATTCATTCTACCCGAGGATAATCAGGGATTTGAATGAATGCCTTATCCTCCTCAGTTTCATCTATCGGCAGCATTGAATCTTTCAAGAGGCTCCTGACAAACAAATAAATCACTAGCTCCTGTTTTTAATCTCCACTATTAAATATTTGTATAGCACCTTTTCTTACTTTATTCAAAATTATATTTGCAAACATCTAAAAGTGACAGAATAGTTAACATGAGGACGATGGTTACTAACCGGTAGAAGTAGAAGTACAACCATGATTTTAATTGCATCTGTAAAAAAAATCAATAGCTGATCAGTTTTAAATTCAATCTTCAACGTAGTCTTTAGTTATATCACATAAATTTCTCGACCTCGTCATATATCATGACTAACACGGCATTTGAACTATTTACACCACTAGATCGATGCCACTGCTGGGGGACGTTTTGTCCCCGAGGGTATCACCAGCCCACTAGTCAGCACGTTGGTGTTGACATGAATATCAATTATATGGTCATTTTATTAATTTCCTGTTTACAAAACTTTGATTTTTTCGAAAAACTAAATATTTTCTTATCATATGAATCGATTACCTAACTCGTTTTAGGCACATCTTTTTTTTAAATTTTAGGTCCTTAATGCTCTTCAACTTTGTTTTTGTTTGGCTTCATAATTATTTTTATCTGAGCGTCACTGATGAGTCTTATGTAGACGAAACGCGCGTCTGACGAATTGAATTATAATCCTGGTACCTTTGAAAACTATTAACACCATTGACTCGATGCCACTGCTGGTGGACGTTTTGTCCCTGAGGGTATCACCAACCCAGTAGTCGGCACTTCGGTGTTGACATGAAAATCGATTATATGGTAATTTTTTAAATTTCCTGTTAACAAAACTTTGAATTTTCGAAAAACTAAATGTTTTTTTATCCAAGGAATGAAATTTAAATGTGACGTCAATTTTGGACGTTGCATTGACTATGGCTACTTGGCTGTGATTTTGTAATGTATTCGTTTCAATTCTATAGCTAGTCACCACTTCAGTTTAATCATGTATATCTATTATATAGTCATTTTATAAAAAATACTGTTTGCAAAACTATGTATTATTCTTGATAATAATGATGTTTTTGTCCCAGGCGGATAACCCTGGTCTCACAACTTTTTAGAAGTTTTGGTCCTCAGCGATCTTCAACTTTGTAGTTGTTATGGCTTTCAAACTTTTTACATCTGAGCATATTTTTGTTTGGACGTAGCGCACGTCTGGCGTATAAAAATATTGTTTAATCTGTTACTTTTTGACGGCTATTATTTGTTTGTGTCTCTGTCCTATATTTTCTCCCATTTATCTGTTTATTTATTGTAACCCTGTCGTGTAATGTTGTCATTTTAATGTTATAATTAACACTGCCATTAAAGCGGGAGGTTTGGCATGCCACAAAAACAGGTTCAACCCACCATTTTTACATAAAATGCCCTGTACCAAGTCTGGAAAATGGCCATTGTTACATTATAGTTCGTTTCTGAGTGTTACATTTCGCTGTGGTGTCGTAGTTCTCTTATATTTGATACGTTTCCCTCGGTATTAGTTTGTAACCCGGATTTGTTTTTTCTCTATCGATTTATGAAATTTAAACAGCGGTATACTACTGTTGCCTTTATTAACCTTACTTCAGTCGTATTTGGCACAACTTTTTGGGAATTTGGGGTCCTTAATGCTCTTCAACTTTGTACTTGTTTGGCTTCATAATATTTTGATCTGCGCGTCACTGATGAGTCTTAAGTAGACGAAACGCGCGTCTGGCGTATAAAATTATAATCCTGGTACCTTGATAACTATATATGAACCTTAAATAAAGACCTATTCTACCTCTCAATAAATATGAAAATTATGATACATGCACTCCTCCATCTTTCATCTGAAGACAGGGTTGAACGTTGTCTAACTTTCTCTGGCTCTTTCTTTAAACATATATATATAGAGATAAAATTGAGAATGGAAGAGAGTATACATAATTAATTTAGACAGCAACCAAATCAAACAACAAAATAAACAATTTACCTCTAAAATTATACCTACGGTCTTCTAAAGTGGACATGTCATTACAATATTTTACGTTTTTGAATCCTCCCAAGTCTACCTATGATATATAGAAAACAATTAACAGGGTCAAGAACAAACTTCTAGTAGTTGTTTTGTTTTTATTGACCATTTATACTATACTTTTACATATAACAGTAACGTCTTGCGGTAGTTTGTATACATTACGGAATCATATTCACGAACCAAATTTCACTTCCTATTTCAAGTCGGCTTGTGCACTTCAATAAAATAGTGTTCCTTGGCTTCAGGCTGAATTTTATCTTCGGTCCAAATCTTTAACAAGGGATAAATTTTAAAAAGGTAGGGCCAATTTGTCGTGAATTTGTTTCACAGAAGGGCCAATTTCAAAAAGTGCCGACAGAATAGAATTTACTATAAAAACAAAAAATAAAAATGCTTTTTGATCAATATCTCGATTTACATATATTATGATATGTGTGATAAAATAGTTATTTAACCTTAAAAAAGGATGAAAGTCCAATATGCGGAACTTAGGGTGTTTTTAGGTGTGACCAAAAAAAAAGTGATGTTTTTTGTGACTGTTGTAATTTATACTACTTTTTCCCTCAAAAATGAAATTGGTTTGGTGTGTCCTTATAACATAAAAACAACTTTTTAATGAAAAAATTGTTACATCGCTAAAATGTACTGATATAGCTCCTTTATAAAGTATTATAGTCCAGCGTCGCCGTGGATCCATCAGCGGAGCATAGAACTACTAATCAAAGATAGTTTTAAAGATAAGGTTCGAATCTCGCTTAGACTTTTTTGCATTTTTTTGTGTTGTTATATTAAATTTAAATGTTTCTATCATATTTTTTCGGATGTTGGCTTAATTCATAGAGTCATGCTGGTTCATTTTGACGATAAAGTATACTAGTAAAAAAAAATAATGTATCGCTTATTGTGTGCATTCCTATGACTGTCCATACTCTTGACTTACTTTCTATTCATGTGTTTACAATTATTACATATGTGCAAGGAACAACTGCCGTCAAGATGTAGGTGCCTGTACATAACCAATAACACGATAATTTATTATAAAGCAATGAAGCCCAAATGCTTAGTGTGTTATATACACATAAATTAAAATGAGGCCATTGTATACAAGTTTCTAAACAACACAAACAATTTTTCGAAACCTTTTTTGTGCTAACAGAAACAATATCCGATTTATAATGTGATTTGTAGTGGGTTTTTTAAATTCTAAACTATACATGTATTTTCTGTACCAAGGACTTTTTATTTATCAAAATATGTTTATGTATATGCAATATGAGAGACAGAGAAATAAAAGAAAATTATAAATTCCAAATACGAGTATACTGTTGGCATTTTAAAAGAACGTTCACTCAGAAAAAACTTTCATAAGCTAAAAGACGGCTAAATTCAGGTAGCAAACATTGATTTTTCGATGTTTATTTGACATTTTGGATCGCTGTTGTGTGAAAATTTTGATCGTTTTACACGGAGCTCCACCATTCTAAGGAAAACGTTTGGATGCATACATCGTTCTTATTGTTTTATTGGTTCATATTTACATAAAGAATGTTTTAGCTATCAAAACTTGAAGCAGAAACGTTATAAAGGAACATTAGAGTTCATCAAAGTTTCCATCAAGCAACTTGTTATTTTGCAAATGTCGGAGCCCCGCTTGACAGTCTCCCGAATGACCAAATTATTAGAAAACCGTACAGTTCCGTTCCCACACTGTGAAGTTGCGTCATGCCAAATGCACACTAAGATTAAGTGCTAAAATGACGTGTTATAAGTTATTTGTACTTACCGTGCAGTATACACGTACACATGGTACAGTAGTAAACGTGTGTTATTACACACATAATGACTGCATGATTATCACGAGAAAGAGTAGTTTGTCGATGAAATTCATATTTTAATGCGTTATTGTGAAAGATATAAGACATTTATGTATGATAAATATAGATTTTCATTCTATTCATAGTACATAATTTTATTCACATACATACTATACATATATATATAATTATCTATTCACTGTTGGAAAGTTGCCAAATAAATGCAGAAGTCATGATATATGAACTAGTATTGATTAATATGAATTTACCTCATGATTCATTGACATACATACTGTGAAAGTACTTTAATTCGTGGGTATCAATTTTCGTGGTTTGAGCAATATTTACATGTTCGTGGGGTTTTAAATTCGTGGATTTTAGTTTTCTAAAAAAAAATTGAAAAATTAAAGGCTTTAGAAACAAAGGTTACAAATAGTCTGGATTGACGGAAAATGCAAAGTAAACATTGACCCGTGTAATTCGTAGTGATAACACTTGTTAACCCATAATACAACCAACAAATGCTCATTTTTAGACAGACCATGCCTCAAGAAGCACAACATATAGCAGGAACACATATCGATAGCAGCAAGGGGAAGGGACATCTAACAATAGCCTCCTGAATTGTCATTGATATGGTTATATTTATAAATTTACTGTTTACAAATTTAATATAATAACTCAGGCATATATTTACCTTAGCTGTATTTGGCAAAACTTTTAGGAATTTTGGTTCTCAATGCTCTTCAACTTCGTACTTTATTTGGCTTTTTAACTTTTATGGATTCGAGCGTCACTGATGAGTCTTTTGTAGACGAAACGCGCGTCTGGCGTATATACTAAATTTAGTCCTGGTATCTATGATGAGTTTATCTCCTATAACTGTAAAAACATCAAAACCTGTGGCCATGCAATCGATGAACTGATAAAATCAAATCACTTAACCTTATTACAAGAACACTCGCTTTTCCAATCACAAATTAATATGTTAAGTGATCTGCACTCAGAAATCAACTATGCAGGAAAGGGAGTCGATATTAATAACCCTTTACTCCCGATGTATATGCCAAGAGGCTATGGTGGCGTTGCTATCATATGGCAAAAAAGTATAGATCATTTAATAAAACCATTATCTGAAGGATCAGAAAAGATGCAATGCATAGAAATATTAAGCAATAATGCGCACAACTTGTTGCTGGTGTCAGTTTACCTAACGTCCGAAGGAAGTCGAGACCATGTTGAGGAATTTTGACCAACTCTATCACTTTATCAAAAATACTATGGAACACATGACATTATAATTGCAGGAGACCTAAATGAGGAATTAAACGATACTTCGACGTCAAGCAAAAGAAATAGATATTTGAGGAACTTTATTTCAGAGTGTAACTTGTCCTTTAACAATGCAGGAAAAACCTTTCTCAAGGCATCTGGAGTAGAATGTTCAGAACTTGACTATTTTCTACACACTTCAAAGGCCAAAAGTTATACTCAAACAAAACAGTTCTACATTCCGTAAAAATGAATGTGTCAGATCATCATCCAGTACAAATGACGTGTGTGCTTGATTTCGCTAAGGTCACACTATAGAAAAGGAAAAGTAGCAACGTCACCCCTAAAATAAAATGGGACAAAATGGACATGGACCTATATAAAGCTATGGTCGACACATCATCAAAGGTGATATTGGAAAAATTAGCTAATACTCAGATAGGACTGGAAGAATCTATTCAGACGACGTGTGTGATAATGGCCAACTCAGCCATTAAATCCTCTAACATCAAACCCTCGTACAATGCAAAACCGAAACTCAAAGTATGGACACCAGCAATACAGGTTTCTCTTAAGGAGATGTTAAATAGTTACAATGCGTGGGTAAATTCTGGAAAACATGAAGATCTAGATAATGTCCTTTTCCTGGAGAAACTAGAACCAGAAATATGACACTATTCCATAGGCTAGTCAGTAATACACGTTAAAAAGGCGGAGAAATTATAATTGACTTGAATGTGAATGGACACTGCTATACTGGAGATGAAAACATACTAGCTGTTTTCAAGGAACATTTCCTCATACTAGCAACATACGATGAAAACATTAACATTGACAACGACTATCATCAAAATGTGGAACATGAAATTCATATAATAAATCAACTGGTCAAAGGCAAGAACATTCCTGATGCATCAAGTGAAGAAACTTCAAACGCAATCAAAAATATAAACTAGGGTAAATCTGCTGACTACTATGGCATCACAATTAAACATATCGTTAATGCGGGAGAAATCATGGTCATCTTGCTCCAAAGCATCATAAATGAAATATACCAACAAGGATATGTGCCAGATCTCCTAAAAATCGGACTCCTCATACCAATTTTCAAAAACAAAGGGAGGTAGAATGATGCAGGAATAATAGACACAGTGCTGAAAAATAGAACACAACCATCAGTAAAAGCCGTGCAACATAAATATCAACGTGGATTCACAAGTGGTTCAGGACCAATGAACTCAGTACTACCAGTGGAAGAAGTGTACCGTGAGGTTCATGACGGTGAAACAGAAGCACAAATAATACTGCTAGATGCCAAATCAGCGTTATACAAAGTGATACATACCTATATGATGAGAAGAGTGTACCAAGCAGGTATCGAAGACAAACATTGGTCACTAATAAGTAGTCTGCACCAAAATGCTGCCAGTACCATCAAATGGGGAGGAAATATCTCTGAGTGCTTCCCAGTCTCATTGGGTGTTCGTCAAGGTGGAATACTCAGCACAGACCTATACAAACTGTACGTAAATCCACTACTAGACAGATTGGAAAACTCAAATCTTGGTATAAGGATTGGTAATATAACATGCAATGCCAGCGCCTGTGCAGATGATATTGCTTTAATGAGTGCAAAAGAAGACGACACACAAGTGCTGATAAATATGGCGCATGATTTTGCGCACATAGAAGACTATGAGCTACAGACCTAAAAAAAAGTGTGGTTTTAAACCTGCTGTCAAAAACTCATAAAAAGAACAATACCAACGAGTGCATATTCAACATTGGAAATAACGTTATGCCAAATGTCAAACAGGCACTACATCTTGGAATAATTCGAACCGCATCAATGAAGGAAAACGTTGCTATGAATGTGGAGGAAAATATCAAGAAAGCTAGAAGAAGTGCATACGGCCTATTTGGTGGTGGTTTCCATGGACATAATTGACTAGATCCAGACACATTGGTACACCTGTTTAAAACATTCATTAGCCCTGTGCTACTCTACGGAATGGAACTATTACTACCCAAAACAGCCATGCTACTTCAACTAGAAAAATTCCAGAAAAGGTTACTGAAACAGCTGCTTTCACTTCCTACATCAACACAAGACCCGTCGGTGTAGATAATATCAGGAAAACTACCCGTCGAAGCGCAAATTGACAAAAGAGCACTGGGATTATTTAAAAACATCTGTAACCAAGATAAAAGCAGCAAGGAAAAACAACTGGCGCGGAGACAAATCAATGTTAAGTCGATGGACAGTAATAGCTGGTTTATACAAATCAAAAAGATCCTAACAAAATATAGCATGGATGAAATCAACACCTACCTTGATATACCTATGAAGAAAGAAAAATGGATCACATTAATAAACCGAATTATCCAAAAACACTGGAGTGACTCAATAACAAAAATGGTTTCTTACTACAAAGGCCTACAACACTTAAATTATACGGAATTTCACCAAGGGAAGCTACAACCACTACTAAAAATCATATGTCAATCAGCTAGAGACATAGGAAGAATTCCTTCAAAGCTAAAAATGCTAACCGGAATACATACTCCAGTCGCACAGAATCAAAATGTATGAAAATGAAACAAACCCGATGTGTCTTATATGTCACCAAGGGGACAAAACGCTGGAACATTTTATCCTAGAATGTCAACAGTTATCCGATACCAGGAATTCAATTATGGATGAAGTAAGTGCCATTCTGAATGGTTCAATAAATGTAGACTTTCATGAGCAAACATTAAAAGTAAAGATGCAAATTCTTCTGGACATTACAATGCTGGGGGAAAATCTATAACGAGATACAAAATTAATGGCCGAAATCAAATACTGTAGCCGCCGACTTCTCTTTTTGTTACACACCAACAGATATAGTTTCCTGTCAAAAGGATGGAAAAAGCACAAGAAAAACGTAAAGGTGTAATAACCCAACAACTGTGATGTTGAAAATGAACAATGTGTAAATAACTTGTATATAAAACAAACATTCAATGGTATTGGACTCTTACTGCACTATATATAAAGCATGAAATTATTTTTTTCCATATGTACGAGAACTATGAGGATATGAAATGAACACTTTATCATACTAGTATATAAATACTGGAAATCTGACTTTCATCGATCAAAAATATGTTTTTTGAGAATTAAAAGATCAACAGTTGTACAGTTTAGGTTATTAAAGATTAAATAGGAATAATCCTACATGCTGTTGTAGTTCTGTGACTGCTATTAAAGCATTCTTAGATTTGAGGTTATTCAATATATTCTCTAGATCATATCAGTAGTCAAACCTACCGATGGGAATCTTTCTATGTCTTGATTTGGACAATGGTTGTTTTATTTCGTTGGACACTTAAATTCGTGGATAAAGTCATTCACGAAAACCACGAAATTGGTACTCCACGAATAAAAGTACTTTCACAGTACTATTTATATATATAATTATCTATTCACTGTTGGAAAGTTGTCAAATAAATGCAGAAGTTATGATATATGAACTCATAGATATTGAACGCCAGAAAACTGATGTTATTTGAGAACATTTCATTATTTATAATCATGGCTCGTCGAATGTCGGTTCAAATTAGACAAACTCATATTTCTATGATCAAATATACATTCAAAATTAAATTGGTGGAACTGTATAGTACATAAGGGTATACATCTACAAAATAAACACGGAATGGAAACTTTTGTCTGGATCATAAATTTTTGAACCCTAATGTTATATTTCTAAAATATGTCGCTATACCCGTGATTACAGTGACCTTTAAGTTTTTAGTGAACCGTTCAACGAAGTCATCTATGTTTAACTGGTAAATATTATGTCAGGGATTTCGTGTTTACAAATTAATCAAAACCTTCTGTAAATTCTTCCATCGATACAAGGATTCCGTCAATCTTATTAAAATATATCTATCAATCGCTACTGGCATCCAATAGCTCATAAGATTATATCAAAATCAGAAGGATTGAGATTCCGTATGCTTTTATCAAACTTTAGAAACCTTTCATAAAAAAGAGATATATAACGCCCTAATTTTTACGGAAATATTGATTATCGCCCTTCCCTACAACTATATCACCCTGCTCGGTCGCTCCGTAATCCTCGTATCACAGCTTTGAGACGAGAGCAGGCATTATCAGCGATTATATAGCTTGTAAGTTGATATGAATACGTATGTACGGTATTTTGGTTTGAGAAAATATCCCGTTAGAACTTTGTTTATAATGTTTAACAGGTTATGTCTGGGATTTTATATTTTTCAAAATTGTTTCAATTGTCAGAACTCGCACCTTCTGACTTTAAAATGTTTCATCTTTCGCTTCTACACATTTCTGCCTTAAACGTTTCAATATAGTTTAATGTGTGTATCATCTTTATGGGGTGTATGATTTCAATACGCTTTTGACAGGGTTTAAAAAAAACCATTGATTATTGATTTGGGGATATAGGGCGGTCAGGTGGATGGGATGCTGCCAAACAGCTAGTGGTCCGTTAATTAACATGAAAACGGTTTGATGCAATCTCTTTAAAAGAGTAGGTCCAGTAAGGGCCGATTTTGGTCTCAAATTTCAGGTTCATCTAACGAAAGATTTTGTGTATTTTTTAAACCCTTAAGTGTCAATTTCATTGATTCAATTAGTTTATGTGAAAGATTTTAACTGATTTAGTCATTAAAAACGCTCCGATTCAAGCTTAAATATGAAACTGCATTAAATATGCCAAAAAACGTCACTTTTCAGATGGTTTTTGTCAAAATGCAAGTGGCCGCATCCGTGTTCATCCTCAACCTTTATAAATGTTATGTATTATCATCAAATACAACTTACATTTCAATATTATGAATGAACACGAATGTGGCCACTTTCATTTAAGACGGAAACCGTCTTAAATTTTACTAAAATGCTAAAATTATGAAGATTTCAGTAATTTAGCATGACTTTATGATGCTAGTACCCGATATATGTACATTGTATTGTCAAACAGCCTATATTTATGTAGCAGAGGCATTCTACTTTCCAGTAAATAGCTAAAAGATTACATTTTCACAATTTTGTAAAACTGCTATATTTTGGGGCCAAAAAGGGGTCTTATTGAACCTACTCCTGTATATTTAAGAATTAAATGCTTCTTTTTGTTACTTCATTGGGGTGTAAAAGCGTTGACCGAAGTACATTTTGTATGAAGCGCGGTCAATGCTTTTACAACCCTATGAAGTTACAAAAAAAATCATTCAATACTTATAATTACAGAATAACGTATTATAGTGAAACATACATCTAATGTAATTATATGCTGTTATTTTGTCTTTTTTAGAAAACATGCATTTGATTGTCCATTATAAGATATAAAATTCTGAGTGACTATAAATGGACTGCCACTATATACAATTAAAGGACAAGATTCCTGCAGAATTAACAGCTGAAGTTTTGCAGATTCCTGGTTCTACATTTCAAGGTAAATAACATTTGACAGCTTTATACAAAAATAGTATTGTTGAAATATTAGTTTGTTGTTTGTTGTTTTTGACATTTTAAGGGAACAGAACTGAAAGACCTACATTTGTCTGTTTTTTATGAATAAGCTAATATTAGTTTGCGATTTTATGAAAATACTTGTAATGTAATGCATCACCTTGTAAGAGTAATTTTGATTTTAAAAAAAGTGTTTTTTTTTTTTCAAAACCATGTATCAAATGAAATAATTTAAATACATTGCTTGACCGCTTTGGGATTGTTACAATAGCTGTTGTAAAGTTGAAGAGCATCAGCAAGTTCCTTTTTTATTATTTATACCAAGGAGGTTATATGAGACGGAGAGAAGACGAAAGACGATAATTACACATAAAATGTTACCGACTTTTCTGTAAGTGGGTGTTAATTAGTTGAGATCGACTCTGTCACAGAGGGAGATTCTGTCCTAATTGCATACCCGAGTAAGAACAGAAACACCCGAGGTGTAATAAACTGACCGGATATACAATTATTGACATGTTAATAAGATTTTTTGTGATATTTTTTATAAAGTAATTAAAAATTGAAATTGGATATTAAAAGTAAACTTATTACCAATAGAAATGAAAAGAATATCTGTCTCATTGCCGTCAATGTTTATATCAACAGAAAGCACTTTAACGTTGTTCCCGATAACTTTCTCTATGTTTCAATTGCAAATATTCCTTCCGGTCGTACTTTGCATATTCGTATATTTTCTATGATTAGTACCTGCCAATTCTCATCAACAGAAATTGAAAGGTGAAGCGAAAATCTTTGTTTAATGCAATGTAGTGTTGAATAAAATTCGCACACTAACTTTCTCTAAAACCCTCAGTAACTTTGTCATTTCCTTATCTTTTTTCACGGTAGACAGACGATTAATTTTGAAATTGCGCGTCCGATTTTTTTCTATATCATAAACACCTATACACAGCATTGTTACCAAAAATACACCTGAACTTGAATGACCCAGTCACTGATAACAATCACGTGACATATGCGATTTATCTAATAGCCCGATTTGCTCGCGGTAACAGCCCAGTACATCAGAGGGCCATGTCAAGTGGGTGATAAACATGTCGGTTTCTTTATATTTTTATCATTTTTCTCTGATCGAACTGCTATCCAGGGGATGCTAATTTTGTATCAAGCAGAGTGTTCACTCTCCTTCTCATATAACCTCCTTGGTTATACTCACTCAAAATAAACAGATAATCAATACTATGAATGGAGGAAGATAAATAATGATTAAAAGAAAGAAAAAAAAACTGTTTTTTATTAGTTTCACAAACTAGTTTTTGTCAAACATTGTATATAGTCAATGGGGAAAAAACTTGATCTCTTTTATCATGAATCTATTTACAGTTTCCAAACCTGATTTAGACGACGACAAAAAGAGATGGCTGATAGTTGGTATTTGTCTAAATTCTATCATTGCACCTGCTTTAAGGCAGTATGTTGCTGCAGTTATAAGCAGCTTGTACAGTTCTATGCAACAGGTTCATGGCATACGTAATCAAGTGTTTCCAAATCATTTAAAGAAATATCCTCCGACTAACAGAGATCTCAATTACGAAGCAGTTAATAACAATAAAAACATACCATATATCCGCGGAAAGAAGGATCTCTCTAGTTACAATTATAATATACAAAATGAAGTTGACTTTTCAAAGTTGTTTTTGGTTACTCATATGACCAAATTTAGTGTGTTCGACCACACCTGTGATTCATCGGCACTTCTTGGCCTCCTGATAAACATCGATAAATTTCCACCTAATGTAAAAAAGGTTGCAGATAAGGTTCGTATAATAAAAGATTGAAGTCAATCATTATCATAATCATAACTTTAAACAGTGCTCACAATCAAGTTGAAGATGTGCCCTTCCTAATTCCCATGTATTATTTATTAATCGGTTTCCTAGATGTTTTTAAATTTTTCATTACTGCTGTTGAATGCCATAGAGCGTTACTATTTTGTATGATCTGTTGATCCCGAAAGACTGACGCATCAAATATACAAAGTGTTTTTACATTTGCTCAAATTTTTCCTTCCTAGCTATTCAGGAGCATTTTACCCGCCAAAAATTATTTGTTTCCCTACAAAACATACAATTTTGTGGTAACTATCTTTATTGTGCTTCAGTTTGTACTTTCCAAATTCTTGTAGTTTAAAGGTTTGCTTGGCTTGCTTTGTAATTTAGATTGACATCTGCAATCAATATAAAATAAATAAACCTGTATCAATTTTACTTAAATTTGATTGGATGTTATTCTGGAGGTTAGGAACACCAAATTCTACACGTAAACATTAAAAGACAATGTTCGTAAGATTTACCTCAGCACAATATACTATTAATTGCAGATGACAGTCTTATTTACAATGCTTGAGCAAACGTTTATACAAACAAAACAAGTATGCCAACAAAAGTCTTACTCTACAAACAGTAAGACGTTACCAGTAACACTTGTTCAACCAGAGTGCCAATGAAAGTTATGACATTTTAACTTGGCAACTCACCTCTTGAGATCATCGGCAACTACATGTTGATAAACTATGCTTAAACAATGGAATGGTAGGGAAAACACAATATAAGAAACAAATAAACATCTAAGAGACGGATGTGTGCCCGGATTACACAATCCTTCACTTACAATGTTGGTGCAAGCATTGACTATTGTCTACAGGTCATAAGATATCAAAATTTAAGTGTATTTGGACGTTTTAAATTGCAAAATGTGATGATTCTATTTTCACGTTCAATTTTGTGCTATCTTCCTTGTTCATTGATATATTTATATTTGTTTCTTAAACTTGTAGAGTTTAATTATTGCTTGAATACAGAATCTCAGATATTAATATAACTCGCGGAAAGCAAGACATAGGCATTGATATTCTGGCGACGGTATTGGCGTCAACAATTATGCAGTTATATGTTTCATTTAGTTTGATAGGAACCACTTTTGTGATATATCATTGATATTCATTGTAAAGTTGCATTACTAGCAGGACATATAACTTTGACGCCAGTTTCTGGTCCCTAGGTCATGGTCTAGCAACTTTGATTAAACTAGCAATTGAAAGAAGGAAGTCAATAAAACTGACAAAATCAAACGCTATCAACCAACGAATCGGGTAAAAATATACCGCAATATTCGTGACTTGGCGCGAGCAATTCCTAAGAAACATTGTGTTATAGCTAGGATAAGCTCAAACACTGAATCACGTCAAGATTCATTCGAACAAAAACTATAATTGCTCATAGACAAATAAAGAGATTAATAAAAAGCAAATAAACATACATAACTAGAGACTATAACTCAATCCGGACTTGCATTATTTGTGAACTACACTACATATCAATATCTAAGGTCCAAGTATATCAAAATTTCAAGAAAATATGATAAGATTCTATTCTGTTCGAATCCGTTAAACATTTGAGGGTTGCAACGAACTATCATCAAAAACTTTGACCAGAAAACTTGTACAAATGAATTGGGAAGTGACAACAGGGCATCAGAGTTTGAAACGGTACCAGATGCCCTTTATCATAAAACAAATAATTGTTTTATTCGAGAAAACTGTGTACATTTCGAAAATCTGTTAGTAATTTATATAAGTTGTGTTCGACTGTAAATTCATTAAGATGGACTAAGTTCTAAATTTGCATTACTCATTTCCAAAATAAAACTGAGAAATTTCAACTTAGAAAATATACTATCCACTTTTAATCGTATCATGAACTCGTAAAATCTATTAAAAAAAATGTTCAGTATAAATGTAAACATGATTGAAAGCGAATCATTGCGTGACATGTAATTTACTTTATTTGCAGATACGATCAGATATAAGAAATCCTTGGGCGCATTGTGATTTTAAAGAATGGGACTCGATAAAATATCTTTCGTCTTTCCAAATGATGCATCAATTGATAAAGAATCTAAAATTGTCAGCTATAGATGAAAATAGCATATTAGGAGAACTGCAGATCTGGGAATCAAACGGTAATCTAAGTTTTAAGTTTTGAGGTTTTATCTTCTAGTTTTCATCAGATCCATATCTTCTTTCCTATGGCAAAATTACCCGACATTGGCAACTAGTATGTATTGCAGAACCTTTGTTAATTGTCAAATGTCCACATTTTATATTGGTTTGGGAGAGCAGAAATGACCACCCGAGGTCAAGCTTGATTCTAATTGTTTAATTTTAATATTTCTCGACTTTGGCAACTAGTATGTATTGCAGAACCTTTGTTAATTGTCAAATGTCCACATTTTATATTGGTTTGGGAGAGCAGAAATGACCACCCGAGGTCAAGCTTGATTCTAATTGTTTAATTTTAATATTTTTCGACTTTGGCAACTAGTATGTATTGCAGAACCTTTGTTAATTGTCAAATGTCCACATTTTATATTGGTTTGGGAGAGCAGAAATGACCACCCGAGGTCAAGCTTGATTCTAATTGTTTAATTTTAATATTTCTCGACTTTGGCAACTAGTATGTATTGCAGAACCTTTGTTAATTGTCAAATGTCCACATTTTATATTGGTTTGGGAGAGCAGAAATGACCACCCCATGTCAAGCTTGATTCTAATTGTTTAATTTTAATATTTCTCGACTTTGGCAACTAGTATGTATTGCAGAACCTTTGTTAATTGTCAAATGTCCACATTTTATATTGGTTTGGGAGAGCAGAAATGACCACCCGAGGTCAAGCTTGATTCTAATTGTTTAATTTTAATATTTCTCGACTTTGGCAACTAGTATGTATTGCAGAACCTTTGTTAATTGTCAAATGTCCACATTTTATATTGGTTTGGGAGAGCAGAAATGACCACCCGAGGTCAAGCTTGATTCTAATTGTTTAATTTTAATATTTCTCGACTTTGGCAACTAGTATGTATTGCAGAACCTTTGTTAATTGTCAAATGTCCACATTTTATATTGGTTTGGGAGAGCAGAAATGACCACCCGAGGTCAAGCTTGATTCTAATTGTTTAATTTTAATATTTCTCGACATTGGCAACTAGTATGTATTGCAGAACCTTTGTTAATTGTCAAATGTCCACATTTTATATTGGTTTGGGAGAGCAGAAATGACCACCCGAGGTCAAGCTTGATTCTAATTGTTTAATTTTAATATTTCTCGACTTTGGCAACTAGTATGTATTGCAGAACCTTTGTTAATTGTCAAATGTCCACATTTTATATTGGTTTGGGAGAGCAGAAATGACCACCCGAGGTCAAGCTTGATTCTAATTGTTTAATTTTAATATTTCTCGACTTTGGCAACTAGTAGGTATTGCAGAACCTTTGTTAATTGTCAAATGTCCACATTTTATATTGGTTTGGGAGAGCAGAAATGACCACCCGAGGTCAAGCTTGATTCTAATTGTTTAATTTTAATATTTCTCGACATTGGCAACTAGTATGTATTGCAGAACCTTTGTTAATTGTCAAATGTCCACATTTTATATTGGTTTGGGAGAGCAGAAATGACCACCCGAGGTCAAGCTTGATTCTAATTGTTTAATTTTAATATTTCTCGACTTTGGCAACTAGTATGTATTGCAGAACCTTTGTTAATTGTCAAATGTCCACATTTTATATTGGTTTGGGAGAGCAGAAATGACCACCCGAGGTCAAGCTTGATTCTAATTGTTTAATTTTAATATTTCTCGACATTGGCAACTAGTATGTATTGCAGAACCTTTGTTAATTGTCAAATGTCCACATTTTATATTGGTTTGGGAGAGCAGAAATGACCACCCGAGGTCAAGCTTGATTCTAATTGTTTAATTTTAATATTTCTCGACATTGGCAACTAGTATGTATTGCAGAACCTTTGTTAATTGTCAAATGTCCACATTTTATATTGGTTTGGGAGAGCAGAAATGACCACCCGAGGTCAAGCTTGATTCTAATTGTTTAATTTTAATATTTCTCGACATTGGCAACTAGTATGTATTGCAGAACCTTTGTTAATTGTCAAATGTCCACATTTTATATTGGTTTGGGAGAGCAGAAATGACCACCCGAGGTCAAGCTTGATTCTAATTGTTTAATTTTAATATTTCTCGACTTTGGCAACTAGTATGTATTGCAGAACCTTTGTTAATTGTCAAATGTCCACATTTTATATTGGTTTGGGAGAGCAGAAATGACCACCCGAGGTCAAGCTTGATTCTAATTGTTTAATTTTAATATTTCTCGACTTTGGCAACTAGTATGTATTGCAGAACCTTTGTTAATTGTCAAATGTCCACATTTTATATTGGTTTGGGAGAGCAGAAATGACCACCCGAGGTCAAGCTTGATTCTAATTGTTTAATTTTAATATTTCTCGACTTTGGCAACTAGTATGTATTGCAGAACCTTTGTTAATTGTCAAATGTCCACATTTTATATTGGTTTGGGAGAGCAGAAATGACCACCCGAGGTCAAGCTTGATTCTAATTGTTTAATTTTAATATTTCTCGACTTTGGCAACTAGTATGTATTGCAGAACCTTTGTTAATTGTCAAATGTCCACATTTTATATTGGTTTGGGAGAGCAGAAATGACCACCCGAGGTCAAGCTTGATTCTAATTGTTTAATTTTAATATTTCTCGACTTTGGCAACTAGTATGTATTGCAGAACCTTTGTTAATTGTCAAATGTTATTATATATTTCTCGACTTTGGCAACTAGTATGTATTGCAGAACCTTTGTTAATTGTCAAATGTCCACATTTTATATTGGTTTGGGAGAGCAGAAATGACCACCCGAGGTCAAGCTTGATTCTAATTGTTTAATTTTAATATTTCTCGACTTTGGCAACTAGTATGTATTGCAGAACCTTTGTTAATTGTCAAATGTTCACATTTTATATTGGTTTGGGAGAGCAGAAATGACCACCCGAGGTCAAGCTTGATTCTAATTGTTTAATTTTAATATTTCTCGACTTTGGCAACTAGTATGTATTGCAGAACCTTTGTTAATTGTCAAATGTCCACATTTTATATTGGTTTGGGAGAGCAGAAATGACCACCCGAGGTCAAGCTTGATTCTAATTGTTTAATTTTAATATTTCTCGACTTTGGCAACTAGTATGTATTGCAGAACCTTTGTTAATTGTCAAATGTCCACATTTTATATTGGTTTGGGAGAGCAGAAATGACCACCCCATGTCAAGCTTGATTCTAATTGTTTAATTTTAATATTTCGGTGTATACGACTTTTATAGACACATCTCTTAAACTAAAAAAAAGTACGTATACAGTACCGCTGTTCAATAGTCATTAATCGATTATATAAGCGAAAACAAAATTC
Source organism: Mytilus edulis (assembly GCF_963676685.1). Lineage (NCBI taxonomy): Eukaryota > Metazoa > Mollusca > Bivalvia > Mytilida > Mytilidae > Mytilus > Mytilus edulis. Next base: position 38,808,273 of record NC_092353.1, read on the forward strand.
GGGTTACAAACTAAAACCGACGGAAACACATCAGCTTTAAGTTAAAACAATGAAACAATAGAAACGCTGAACTACAAAAACAAAGGCCAACATACACCGAATCGGACTATTTGATAACAAATAAGGATGAAGATTGCAACATACTTTTTCATCAGGTTGTAGCTCCCTTGTTGGTGCATGTGATTTTTTCAGTTTTTTGTTATGCCCCACCTACGATAGTAGAGGGGCATTATGTTTTCTGGTCCGTGCGTCCGTCTGTTCGTTCGTCTGTGTGTTCGTTCGTCTGTTCGTTCGTTCGTTTGTTCGTCCGTCTGTCTCGTTTCAGGTTAAAGTTTTGATCAAGGTAGTTTTTGATGAAGTTGAAGTCCAATCAACTTAAAACTTAAGATATAATCTTTCTAATTGTAATGCCAAATTAGAGTTTTGACCCCTAATTCCACGGTCCACTTAACATAAAAAATGATAGTGCGAGTGGGGCATCCGTGTACTTTGGACACATTCTTGTGGGGTCCTGCTTAATCGATTTATGGCATTTCAACGTCTAGTGTTAACTAGTGTTGACACTTGTGATTTATGAATATGTTCGTCCCTCTCTGCATTTAAACTTTTCGTGTTGCCTAGATGTGTTGTACTCAGAATACCCTTTGTTGTGTAATTACTTACAACGCTCAAGGAATATAGACTCAAACATAGGGCAGGTCTAAACATATTTTGCATTTTGTCTTCTGTTTCGTTCAAAATAATAAAGATGTTTACAGAAAAGAAATCACAAATAATATATAATCAATTCCGAAATGCTCTCATTTTTTTTTTTTTTTTTGGAATAACAATCGGTTCATTTCTATAGGCCAACCAAAAGTTCCAGATGGACAATACATGGGCGTTATTGTCCATGTTGTCTTTGGATTAGGTTATTACATATTTGTCATTCTATCATCGTTTATGCATTACAAAGGATGCACGAGTTATTATAATAGTATTCGTATCTTTTACTTTGAAAGCCAAATTGTAAGGTATACGTACTGACACAATACAATTGCATAAATCTGGTATTTATATTTTTCTTTACTCTAGGTATCCAGTTTTTACAAGGGAACACAATAGGACTTGATTTATTGGAGGAAATTACAAAACATACTAAGGCACTCGCCAAGTATGTCCTGAAGGCTATAGATGAAACAGATAAAAACTTTCAAAAAGTAGAAATTCAGTTGCTCACAATACAAGATGAATTAAGCACTTTCACTCTGCGCTTTCAGCAAATTGAAAGTAGTCAACAAATATGTTCGAACACTATTGCCAAAGCTCAAGAAGATATTTCAGGATTAACTGAAAAAACTGCTTGTATAACAAATATTCAAGAACAAAATATCAAGAAGATTGAAAATTCTAGTAAAACTTTACAAAAGGCACTAGATGGGATTGAAAACTTGAATACACAAACAAAGGAAATGAAAGAAAATGTCTACTCTTTGACAGAAAATCAAAACAGCACTAATGAGAATATATCTGAGATTAAAGAAGAAATCGAAAACCTCAAGTACACTTCAAGCGTCAGACCAGAAGGGAAAGTTTATTTTTATCCACCCGACCGCATTAAATTCTTTGTTGGTCGTACACGTGAGATAGGATCCATTCAAGAAAATTTCTTGAAAAGAAAAGGGGAACAGTATACATATGTGGTGTGTGGATTGGGAGGATGTGGTAAGACAACAGTAGCAATAGAATATTCTTGGCAATTTCAAACATTTTACCCAGGTGGTGTGTTTTGGGTGTCCGCAGAGTCAACTGAAACGTTAGAAACATCAATATCAAATCTCGCAATTGATATTAATACAATAGGCAAAACTGCAAAAGAAACACTTTTTCGAACCCTAAAATGGATAGCTTCTTTACAAACACAATGGCTTCTAGTTGTAGACAATGCCGATGCTGATGAGCTTTTAGGCAATACAAAAGAGCTATTGCTTGGATCATGGAAGAGAAACACATACGGGCATATACTCATAACATCAAGAAGAGAGCCACAGCAAGTAGAGGAATCCTTACAGATAGATGAATGCAATTGCCTTTACTTAGACGTACTGACGAAAGAAGAAGGGTTGATTTTTATGAAAACACGAACGTGTAGAAATAAGAATGATGAGAATGAAACAATCCTTGAACTCATTGAAGAACTCGGGGGTTTGCCTCTTGCACTCGAACAAGCTGGAGCATACATTAAGACCAAAAAATGTACATTTATTCAATATATGGATAAATTTACTAAACTCCGACAGAAGTTATTGAATGCTATACACGTTAAGACAAGCCAACACATTGGAAAAGCAAGGCTAGCTGTAAGAACTACGTGGCAGTTAAACATTGAGTATATTCAAAAACAATCTGAGGAGGAAGGTCTAGGAACAACTGCTGTTAAAATTATGGAAATCGCGTCTTTTTTATTTCCTGACGATATACCGGTTCAAATTATCAATAATGGTTCACCTTCAGTAGAAGACGAAGAAATTTGCGAAGCACTGCAAGATACATTTGGAGTCAAACAAGTCACAGAAATACTAACAAGGTTTTCGCTTTTCCAGCAATATCGAGAAGATGCATTGTCGGTTCACAGACTTGTACAAGAAGTCATCAGAGATACCATTCAAGATTTAAATCATGTCAGAAGAATTTTACATTTTGCCGCTAGAATGATCAACAAAGCACTCGAATCTGCATTGTCCCCATATAAAGCATTATGTATTGACAAAGGCGACGCCTCGGAAAGGGGATCTCTCTATCTATGGAGTAAAATAGCTTTAAATTCAAATACTTTAAAAAGCCATATACTGAATTTCACCAGGGACAAAAAGATAGACTTTTCATTGTATTTGAACATTGAAATTGCGCGTCTTTTTCATACAACAGCGGTATTTCATAGTGTACATCAACGCCAAGATGAAGCCCTAGCAGATCAAGAGCAACTATTAAATATTATGACCGCTATCGAGATTCCACAAGATTTATGTACAGAATTTACTTCAGTCAAGATCCCTCTGCTGGAGAATGAAAGATCTGTTATTCAGGATTGTTTGTCAGCAGTTTTGTCATTACAGTCTGAAAAGAGAGAAAGTTTGTTAACAGATGAAACAGAAATGTTGATGATGAAGGGGAACGAAGCATTCAAGGATAATAGATATCATGATGCAATTCAGTATTACACTGAAGGTATAAGATTTTCTAAAGATGACCTAGTCGATGTCAGGTTATTTTCCAATCGAAGTTTAATGTACCTCAAAATTAACGATTATGAAAATGCATTGAAAGATGCAGAAAAATGTATTATTCTTGCTCCTACACAATGGAAAGCACATTGTTGGAAAGCTTATGCTATGGCAAACTTAGTGAGAAACGGTGACTTGCCTGCTGAATTTGAAAAAGTAGGTCTCGCTTCGGCATGTATTGCCGCTGAACTAAATGATGAATGTTTACTAGAATACAAAATGAAAATATATTACCCTCTTGTTGTTTTCAAGATCATTCAAAAGTCAGATGATCTTGGTTTGGAAATATCGTCATTAGAACAACGTCCAAACACTACTTTGTTGTTAAAGAGCGGCTGTTACAGGATTTTAGATTCTGTCGTTACAACACAAAGTATTCAGATCATAGGAATAGAAGACAATGTTGAAATTTACCTGCAATATTACCTTCTCATAACAAGACAGCCTGATTCTTCCTTTACTATATTATTTCAGCGTGAAAAACAAATACATATTCATTTTGAAAATGTGTCATTTGTGACAGGAAGTGCCCAAATAGGAGTCCTCTCCAATGCAATTGCAACATTTTATAGGTGTAAAATATCGAATGGACCGAAAGGATGTGATGACTTTCCTAAGTGTAATGGTGGCTCAGGGTGTGTAACAAATACAGGAGAATGTAACAGAGAAGGGAAAAATCAAGGTTTTGCCAATTTTGCCACTGGTCAGGTCGGTTCACCAGGGATATGGGTTGGCTCTGGAGGTAAATTGATTGTTCAAAACTGTGTCCTGGATAGATGTGGCGGTGGGGGAGTATTAGCTGACGGAAATAACGCTTGTCTGGAAATACGACATTGTACAATACAAAATATGAGGCAAATGGGAGTTGAAGCAAGAAATGGTGGAATGGTGAAGGTCGAAGACAATGTTATTATTGATAATCAGTTTCATGGAATTGCAATTGCACCAAGAGGTTATGCATTAATAAGTAGAAATCTTATTCAAGGCAATGGACATGAAGGAATATTTTGTGGTGGAATGTTAAATTCGGATAGTGGTCATATGCTTGAAATGAAGTCGGAAGACACATCTCAAGCAATTATCACCAAGAACACTATCATTCAGAACGGATTATCTGGCATGTCATTGGATGGTGGTACTTACGAAGTTTCTGGAAATAAGATTATAGATAACTGGCTTTGGGGAATGATGATTAAATCAAGATCATCGGTGTATATAGTAGGAAATGATATTTTTGAAAACAAATGTGGTGGAATACGAATTGGAACAAACTATTCAGCTTCTGTTATTATTGATGGAAACACCATACGAGATCATACTGGGCCAGACATTTTTGCTATAAATTCTTCGGAAATGGGTTTGAAAGACAACGTAAAGACTGAGATTGAAACCATGTTGGCCAATATAGAATTTGCAGAGGAACGGTTAGAGTATTCAAGACCCCCAATTATCACTAACCGAAATATTAGAAGAAACAATAACACTGGAGTCCAACACCCCAAAAAAGCAGTTCAAATAATCCAATCATGCTGCTCTTGTTACCGTTCATCCTTTCAGCTTAAAAAATGTAGTAAATGTGGAACAGCTACATACTGTTCAAGAGAATGTCAGAAAAAGCATTGGAAAAAACATAAACACATGTGCAAACTCTTACATAAAGAATACACTATACAAATCAAAATGAAAGACACAAAACCTGTTGTGCAACCTGGCTATGTTACTATAAGGGGTTTTGATCCGTCATTAAAGGGAATAAAGGAAGGACCTAAACCAAATCCACTCAGTACAAGAAAATTTATCGTCAAAGTTCAGTCAGGTCAGGAATATGGATGCGTTAATCCAAAAAAGACCCTAAGCTTATACGACAGAAGTGTGACACTTGATATAAAATTATCAAAGTCTGAACTTTATTATTTAGTTAACGAATGTGGCATTCTTGCTGGAACTACACTGACAACAAAGAAGATATTTTGTTGGGCATCTTATAAAGACAGTGGTTCTATTTTATGCATTCATACAGACAACCTACCACCATTTCAGTCGTGGTAATCCAGATATTAGATACTTTTTATGATCTACTTAGCTCATTAAATTTTAACTGTTTATAGAACTGAACAAAGGTTTTCAATTGTTGGTAGTTGATAAATTGTATATATTGCAATTAGATTTAATAAAACTGATTATATTACAACTAACCAATAAATGAACCATGATCTCAAGCACTGTGAAAGTTAAAGGGTTTTCGTCAAATTAGAAGTTGTGGAATATATTCTATCTAATGCTCTGGAGTCGATTTTACCAAAAAAATACTCACGACTAAGATTGATCGTAAGTGTGCTGAATTGTTCATGACTTACGTTCAATCTAAGTCTTAAGTATTTTTGAGAAACTACTACTGAATGATTAGTCTGTTTAGGAGTTTCATTTTTATATCGTAATCCGTAATGTTCCTTATGGGTTTGTTCGCGTTTGCCTCAACTTTTAATTTACTTACAGCTTCACAATTGATTGAAGTATTAAATTATTTTTTTCTCATAAAACTCGAAAACTTATGGAATATTTTTAAAAAGATCTACCGGGTCCTGCAGAGCAGATTTCTAGCCCCAAATCTTTAAATAAAGGTAAACAACTATGAAATGTGTGGTACGTTTGTGCGTTTCCCCCCTCCCAAATAGGTTTTTTGTGCTACTGTCGATTTTGCCCTTTGTGTTAAGTTATGTTTGTTAATTGTAGTTTATAAAAGTGTGTACTGTTTGGTTCTATTTCATTTTTCGACCGGGGGCGTACTTCCTAACATTTGAAAATATATTGAAAAAACATTTACACGATGATTTTTTTTTTTTTTTTTTTTATCCGCCAACGGAGAGTTACACACCATGGATTCGTAACTTGACAGGAATCGGTTTCACAAAACTACTTAAGACTAAGATTGAACGTAAGTCATGAACAATTCAGTATACTTACGATCAATCTTATTCAAAAGTTTGTTTGTGAAATCGACTCCAGGAATACCGGGTCCGGTTTTTTTTGTCACATTAAAACGAAGACACTTATTTTCATTTTCATGTAAACAAGTGTCATTATATAAAATGCAAATAGACTCCAAATGAATGGAAATAATTTATAAAGAAATCAGCCAATATTACCATAGTGAAGAATGCATTCTTCGTGAATTATCTCTTTCGGAGTTATTATTCATATTTGGCTATAGAAAGTTAGTTATTTTCAAGTAGCAAGTAGTTATAGTAAATCAAAGAGCTGTAATAACTTACATCAACTTGAGAAAAATGATTAACAATATATGTTGGGTTTTTGTTCTACACAGTTTACATACTTTAACCAAACACGGACAAATCACCACATGATATTGATAATGTTGTGCGAGATCAAGAAGGATAACTGACTCGCTGCTTAACATAACCCACAGAATTATTTTAAACTGTACATGTGAGTGTTGCAGACATATCATACATGTTTAATATCAATTTGAAAATTAGGTTCGATGTATGCATAGTATTACCACGAAGTAATCTTGTAGTTCAATAGTTATCAAGGGTACCAGGATTATAATTTAGTACGCCAGACGCGCGTTTCGTCTACATAAGACTCATCAGTGACGCTCATATCAAAATATTTATCAAGCCGAACAAGTACGAAGTTGAAGAGCATTGAGGATCCAAAATTCCAAGAAAATGTGCCAAATTCGGCTAAGGTAATCTATTCCTGGGATAAGAAAAATCCTTAGTTTTTCGATTAATTCAAAGTTTTGTAAACAGTAAATTAATGCTGTTTACTGTTATGTTAGTACCTGATAGATATTTCTGCATATACTTCGTATTGGTCTTTTCTTATATAGACGAGTAACATCCTGCAAATAGCTACGATACCTAAAAAATACTTCTGTTTTTGCAATCCTAGGGAGTCTAACACAATAGTCGTTCATCTTTACTTCTCAAACTTTACTTTACAAATTCCAATCGTAACTACTCGGTTATTTTCGCTACGCCTATAATGCGTACCGAGAGTGATCGAGAACTGATACTCTTCTCAATTAAACAAGATGAAACAAAAGTAAGAAAAAATAAGACTCAAGAACTGAATCTATTTTTCTGGTTGGTATTTAATAGATTTGCAGACGAAACTATGTGAAACGTGAAAGTGGTCTATTCATTCGATCATGCTTGTCTTTTAATTATCGATACTTTATTAACATACACTATATCAATATATCATTTTACCAGACCACGGTTTGCGGAAGTAGTCAAGAAGACAATATTATGTTTTTCAGGGGTTGACAGGATGCACGTGATCGTTGTTAGTTTCAACTTCAATATTATTATGCAAGCAGATGTAATAAACAATGATTTCATACATTATTTTTTTTTTTTTTACACTCTATATAGGGCTTTATTTATGATCTAATTCCAGAGTGCACAATTCTTATTCTACATATTTCACCTTTATCAAAATTAGGAAATCTGTTTGGTCGTCCCATTTTGTTGTAGGGATGTTTAGATTAAGTGTCGAGTTAATATGTATATTATTTTGTGTTGTCTGCGAGAAACAAATCATTTTTCTGATCTAGTAACTAAATTCAAAACCAATATAGATAATGTTAACATATATATTTTATTGAACTGTGTAAATTAATCGGAATGCGAATGACAACATGCACCTACAATTCTTTTGTGTGTTTCCCGTTTCGGTAACACATGACATTTGCGCGGGAACTTCTTACATAAACATCGTTTTTGGATTATTGAAACATGTGATTTTTGGAGGTAATGTGATATTATTTATTATTCAATAGTACATAATTTTACGTCAGGTTTGTACACATTAAGTGAGGGCCCTCATGGGGTTTTTGATTATGTGATTACTTGGCCGTTTTTTTAATGATTATTTGATTATTAAGCCAAATATTTCATGATTATTTGATTACCTAGGACTGTATTTTTATAGTTTATGATTATTTGATTACTAAAGATAAGCAAATATTTAATGATTATGTGATTATATTGGCAAAAAAATGGTGATTATATATGTGATTACTAGGACCCCCCCATGAGGGGCCTCTTAAGTCTCTGGTCAGTGGCGGATCTAGGGGAGGGGGGATTCCGGAGGTTGAACCTCCCTTTTTTGTTGACGATCAATTCATTTGGATAGGGATATCAGTTGGAACTGACCCTTTATCCTGGGTTAGGATCCCCTTTTAAAAATGGCTGGATCTGTCTCAGCTAGTCAAGTCAGAACCGAAACACATTAATGGCAGATCTAGCCATTTTGAAAGGGGGGTCCAACCATGTCCCCTTTCAAATGCATTGATCACCCCACAAAAGGGGCGATTCCAACCGGGAACCCTCCTGCTGGATCCGCCACTGCACACTACTCGGACCTATGTTATTTAGTGAGTGATGCGAAAAAACTCAATTTACATTAGGTCCCCCTTTTTGAAAAATTACTAAATCCGCCTCTGCTTATCCTGGGTGAGGCCCCCCTTTTAAAAAATGGTTGGATCTGTCTCAGTTACTCAAATCTAAACTGAAACACATCAGTGGCGGATCCAGCCATTTTGTGAAAAGGGGGGGTCCAACCATGTGCCCATTCAAATGCATTGATCACCCCAAAAAAGGGGCGGTTCCAACTGAAAACCCTCCCCTGGATCAGCCACTGCACATTACTTGGACCTATGTTAGTTCGTTACATGTAATTACTTAAGTGATGCGAAAACAACTCAATTTACTAATAAACTTCCTTATTAAAGAAACTTATATAAAAGTAAACATGTTCATTATATTTTGCTGTGTGAAATTGCTTATGCGGGAAAGACCCATTACAACCCGACCATAGAGGAGACAACAGCTGAAGGCCACCAATGGGTCTTCAATGCAGCGAGAAGCTCCCACACCCGGAGGCGTCACAACAAACCCGTTCTAGAAATAATTTGTGAATGAAATTGGTAAATACAGTTATTCTTGATTTTCATACAATTTAAGGGCATTTCCAAAAAGTCCTAAATATAATGCTTTATGCATCTGAAAAGGGTTGAAAATAACACTGAAAAATCATTGTTTTTCCTCTAGCATAGTTTGTATACATGTGCAGTATAGGTGTATTTTAAAGGCACAACAGTGAAGCCGCCGTATAATACTTCAATCGAACCGATTTACTTTTTGAAGTTTAATTACTATACTATATAAAAATATTAATTTTTCGCAAACCATTTACATGTAGGTCACGGAAATTCCAAAATATGGCATCAGTAAGGAGAGTTGTACAAATAATGTAAATACACAGAACCCCCATCCAATTCATCTTTAACTAAAAGTATTCATCATTTTCTATTTTATATGTACTAACAATATTCCATTTTTCTATAATTTGGATTAAAATGTGCAAAAATCTGAGTTAGAATAGGTCGAATGCCCCAAATAAACATTCCCTGATTGGTTGAAGCACTGTGGTGCCGATGTAAAGCATAGCAAGCCTCGATATAAAGCAAACGCTTCACAGGAATAATTGAGGAGAGTTTTACAAATAATGTGAATACAGTCAATACACAGACCCTCAATCCAATTTATGTATTGCTAAAAATAATCAAGTGTTCATCATTTTCTGTTTTAATTCTGCTAACAACATTCTATTTTTTCTATAATTCCATTTGAAATATGTGAAACCCCGCAATGAAAATAGGTTGCCTCAATGATGTAAAAGCAACCCAAAAAATTTCCGTTAATACAATGTATGTTAACATCTTCAACTTCGACCCTGGGTTCAAAGGGTTAATAAACCGATTCACAAATAGAGATATCCTTTCGCTCAAGTGAAGTACAGCTGTATACAGGCAACTTCGTTAACAAAAATATATACACACTTTATCAGTAATATATTGTCATGCTTCTGCATATCCAGGTTTTTTTGTATGCTGAACTTCAGTCAAATTCAATTCTATACAAACTTTATTATAAAGCAATAGGAGTAAGAATATTTTTTGCACCAATTTAACCGTGACCAGCATCATCGTCAGTATCAAAATTGTTTATCGTAATCATTGTGAAATTTCACTGACATAGGGTTTATTAATATAGAGTAATTTTGGTAAGTATGGCTTATTTATGTTAAAGTTCTCCAGATGTGCTTCTCTAGACATCTTTGACAGTCAGTTTAATCCCATTTATCTCAATATTATCCCCGATGACAGAAATGTCAACCCGACCTATTCGTGTCAAAAGTGAAAATCTAATCTTTTTGATGAACTAATTTCTTCTAAAAATAAACATGCATTATTTCTGTATTATTTGATAACCAATCACATTTGCGTTGCATGATAATGGGTACTGTTTGAGCGAACTGTCTAGTGTACTGCAAGATCGATGCAAATTGTGACATCAGTGAGTGATCACATGACATTATTATTTGTAAACAAACCAGCTCCTCATGTAACATGTGTCTCAGTCTGAACTATACATTCAAAGTGCAATCAATCTTTCAATCGCTATTTTATGATATTTTTGTGTCTGTTTTTTTGGTTTGCATATCAGTAGTCGAAGTAAACTCAAGGTTATATATAAAATTATTTGTCTCTTTTCGTCTGTAGTACATGCGTTTGAGGTCCGGTTTAATTTGTACGCATGAAATCTCTAGTCTAAAATAGCTAGTGATAGAACCTTGACCAGATAAGCAACTGTCTAGGGCCAAGTAAGGAAGGTGAAAAAAAACACAGTGTTGGTACTATTACGCAGAACCATAAACAGATGCATAGACAGACCCAGGGCATACCTGTCAACTCACCCGTTTTTTGCGGGTGACACCCGTTATTTTCACCTCTCACCCGGGAGTTTTTCTTTACCCGGCGGGTCCCGGGAATTTCTAACATTACCCGTTTCACCCGGATTTCTGACCGGAATTGTTTCCGGTATTTAGAAGTAATACGACCTTCGGTTTTATCGGTCTTTTTCAATGTAACCAAAAGTCAAAATGTAGGACTGTTTACCTGAGCTACGTAACGATATGAAGAGACAACACAGCTACAAGATGAGTTCAGTGACTATCAGTTGACCCCATTAGATGAACTTCCACTTTGCACTTCCCCTGAAACTGACATTGGTACATTTTGGGGAGAAATGTCCAAGTTGCATGACATTTTTATTAACAAGCCAAGATTTTTTGTTTTGTCAAAACTTGCTAAAACATTACTGGTTTTGCCAAACAGCAATGCAGACAGTGAGAGGGCATTTTCTTTAGTAAAGAAAATAGCTACAGAGTTTAGGGCTGATCTTAATAAGGATACACTGTGTGCTCTTCTTTCTTGTAAAATGAATACACATTTGCATTGCTATGAACTGAAACCAAGTGCAGTTCTTTTAAAGAATGCCAAGTCTGCTACTATGGAATATAACAATAGTCTGAAATAAACTTGTATACATGTTCTAACTGTTTCATATACATATTGACTATATAAATTATATGTAAACATATTTTTGTTCTTCAATTGAGCCCGCAAAATGTCGTACGCGTTATGACCTGAGATTTTTTTTCTCAATGCAGGTCATGACCTGACTTTTCATTTTCAGAGGTTGACAGGTATGACCCAGGGGGTGGCAGTGGCGGATCCAGAACTTTTCATAAGGTGGGGCCCACTCCAGTCATGCTTCAGTGATTCCCTATATAATCAACAAAATGTTTCCAACGAAAAGGGGGGGGGGGGGGGGGAGGGGTCTGCCCCCTAGATCCTCCTATTGGTGGGAAAAATTTAGTTGATTATATAGGAAATCATCAAAGCTTGACAGGAGTGGGCAGCCCTTTGGAAAGTCAGAGGCCACCCCTTTATGAAAAGTGCTGAATTGCCACTGAGATTTGCAGGTTTTCTTTGTAAAGATACCTTAAAATATCAACAACTCTGACTGAGAACACAATTTGATTCATTTTAGCTCATTAGCTAGGCTCACTCGTTAAAAATATTCATTGCGGCTCACTGGCAAATATCTTACGATACTCATGTGTAGAAAAACTGATAATCTATACATGTGTGTGAGGAGTAGTTAGCTTAAATATAGCTAAATTTTGAAAATTTGAAAATGACTTGGGGAATGAAGATGTAGTAAAGACCGAATATCAGTTTTGGTCTTATATATGTGTACAAATATGTCACTGTTTCAGTGGGAATGGTAAATAGACACTGAAAAGTCTTGGATAACATTTTATAGTTTTGAATGTTTCTTCATCAGTTGACTTAAATTAGGTGGAGCCAGGAGGTGTGTTCTTATTTCCAACAGAGGATCGCTCAACCTATATCAATTTGTGCATGAAGCAAATTGATAGTTGCTAGATACTGAATGATTATACCACAAGAAAGTTTTAACCTGTGCATACTTAAAATACGATAAAAAAAAACATGTCTTTTTCAGGACTTCTGATCCAACCATGTAGTATGGCATTTTATTGAGATATGGTTTTGGTCAATGGATGTTCATGAAGAACCTGCAGCCAGTACAAAGTATATCACTGGATTTAGCTCTTTGTCTAAGTGTATTATTTAAGTACTTTGCTTTGAGCTCAGTTCATTGTTATGCAATTCATTCTTTGTGAAATAAAGATTTGACAGACAACTCTCATGTACAAGGATTTGTCAAAGTAGTATCACCTCTTTCTTCAATGTAAGTAATAGGGCGATAAAAAGCATATATCGATTTGAACCAAACCATTATATGTCCTTTGACCAAATTTTATAAAAAGAACAAATTTACCCGACAATGCTACTCCCGCTACTAGCAATATGATGCTAGGTTGTTTTAATACATCTGTACTGCCTACTGATGACTTGGTCCTGAGTGTAAATGGTCATTTGATTATGTTTAAAAAAAATTATAAGGCCTATCTGGCCTAATTGATTTCTAAAACTATGTTTCATTGTACATGTTCAACATTTTTCATTCAATTGTTTATTTCTAATAAATTTGTGTGAATTAACATTAAATTACATTAAATGTTAATTACTACACTTTCATACCACAACAAATACTGTACATGTATTTGTGGTACATGTATCACTTATATTTGTATCTATGAAACAAACAAAATTGAAAAGAGAATAATTTTGCAATACCTTTTGAATACTATAACTTTTTAGATATTTAGACATATAAGACTTATTAAGTAGATGTTGATAATATCCACTTGACATGCTTGAAATTCTATTAGATTACTTTTGGAGCAGTTTTGAGTCTTTAAAGCATGCTCAAAAAAGTTCTTTTGGTGAAATCATTTTCATATTTGTTAATTTTTTTTGCTTCGACCAGCTTTGGAGGAAATTTTATCAAAGAATTGATAAAAATCAGCACAGAAGTTTACTTCCTATCTCATCTAGCCCCTAGCATCTTGTCAGGCATTGTCATTACTAAAAACCAATAAATGTATTCTAATCTGAGGAACAATTCGACCTTTTAACAATTTTTTTTACTAATGATACTGACGATCTTCCACAAAGTAATATAAATAGAACCATACAAATAGTAAGCAAATACATATAAAAAAAGATGTGGTATGATTGCCAATGAGATAATTCTCCACAAGAGACCAAAATGACACAGAAATTAACAACTACAGGTCACCATAAGGCCATCAACAATGAGCAAAGCCAATTCCGCATAATCATCTATAAAAGGCCCTGAAATGACAATGTAAAACAATTTAAACGGGAAGACTAACAGCCTTATTTATGTACAAAAAATAAATGAAAACGAATATGTAACACATAAACAAACGACAACCACTGAATTACAGGCTCCTTATATCATGTTCTCAAATCTAGATATCATCTCCCATTTACAAAAAAAACCACATGAAAATATGAACCTAGAAAAATGTATTATGTGTTGCTCTCCTAGCTACAAAATGTATCCAAAATCAAAGATGTGGAACATATTCTATCATAATCATTTGGTAACTAATGCAATTAATGTCTCTTCCATGCCCGTCTTGAACATAAATACTAAATAATAAATAAACAACACTCCTAATGCTCAGATTGTTTGTCATCGTGCAACACAACTAATAACACCATATAGGAAAAACATAGAACTCCTTTTGTCATAAGACACTGTCAAACATCCAACCATACTATCCACACTCATATGTGTCCACACTTGTTTATGGTCAAAATATTTTTTAAATAATCTTTTATACCATTCATTTTTTTTTAATTTCATTAAACCTATGTCATAGAGGTTTTAAACACGAGGTACATGTGAGAAACATGATAACAGCTTTAACTTTTTCAAAATATGATCTCTGTTCTAAAACATTTGCATGGTCTTTTTGCAGAATTGTCAATAAAATGTTCGGCTAATTGACACCACTCTTTCTCCTTTGAATGAAAAATTACAGATCGTGTTCTCCCGATTTGAACAACAATTAAAACGTAAAAATTAAAAAAAAAATACTGAACTCTAAGGAAAATTCACAACTGAAAGTCCTGTATCAAATGGCAAAATCAAAAGCCCAAACACATCAAAAGAAAAGAAAATATATAGTATCCTGAATACTGTTTTAATCATATTTTATAGGCGTTGAGCCACCAACAAAACCCTTTACATTTTACTTAAAATATACATCTGGCTTAGAATATGACTAAATTTTACATAAGTCATGAATCTTTTACTGTTTATTAATGCAAAGGTGTAGGTTTTACCTGTAGATAACTTATTCAAACATCCACATTTCATGACTGTACTAATTCAATCTATTTCGGCAATATTTTGTTCGTTGTTTGTCTTTTAGCGTCTATATTCGCGGAAGAGTCGGTTGTAGACTAGTTAAACTTCACTTTACAGCATATGTTTAGTTCATGAAATACTAGGTTGGTTAATATTAAACGGTATCAGAGAAAACACTCTGAATCAACAAAGCTTAATGAAACTATTTCAAAATTCTTTAATGGCATATTCTTTTTTTTGCAGTTTAAATAATTAGTTTTTCTAGAGAAAAAGGAACTTGTTTATATCAAATATGAATGAGGCTCTCTCCTTACTTTAAAAATAAAAAAAATACAGAACTAAATCCATCCCAGGCTCTCCTATATATTTTATTCAGATTAGTAGGATTTTTTTTCATATACTAGTATTGTTTATTAACTCTTTGAGCTAAGCAAATTCCCTGATACTAAAATGCAGACAAAAAGTATTGATAAAAAAAGGTAAAATAACAAAAATATCGAACTCAGATATAAATTGAAACCGGGAAGTCCCTATTCAGATGGCAAAATCAAAACCTCAAACACTTCAAACAATAATTTATGCTCAGTTTCATTTATTTTTCGTCAACAAAGATCTCCTATAACATCCGTAGATGTAAAAAAGAACTGTTCTGTACTATCAGTACCATATTTCTGGTCACTAACCGGAAGCGCACCCCACGTGCAGTCCACGTGATGATAAATATTGTCTATGAGAACAGCATTCCACACGTGTACATTATATTTGTTGTCAAGTTTTTCATAATCCAAGATAAAACTGTAACTTTTCATACAACTGTTAAGTCGTATCACTTTTATGTTTTTAAAACTGAAAAGACAAAATACATAAAAAAAATAAATGAAATAACCAATATAACCAATTTGTGAAAACTAATTACAAGACAGAATACAAAACCTATTTCAAGGTCACGAAATTAAGAGTGTTCATCATGGACTGCTTAAGCACAAGTTGATATACACCATTTTATAGATTTTATGTACATTTTTTACAACATAGCATATTGCATGTGGTCTTGGACCGATGGTTCTGTTCAAAACTTTTGATTTTCGTGATCTTACAAAAGAAAATCAAAAAAATACTGAACTCCGGGAAAAATTCAAAACAGAAAGTCCCTAATCAAATGGCAAAATCAAATGATAAAACACATCAAACGAATGGACAACAACTGTGATATTCCTGACTTGGTACAGGCATTTTCAAATGTAGAAAATGGTGGATTGAACCTGGTTTTATAGCACTAAACCTCTCACTTGTACAACAGTCGCATCAATTTCCATTATATTGACAATAATGCATTCCATTATTATATATTTTCTTTCCGATTATTTTGTTTGAGGGGTACGTGTTGACAATTCGTCTAGTATGTCATGCTGACGAAAGTATGTGACATATTTTTTCATGCTTAAAGTATATCTGTAATATCAACGTTTACGGTTTATCAAATTAGCAATATGGTTTTCCGTGGTTGAAAAATCTACAATTGGAAAAAAACTAATTAGTCCTATGATCTATGACATTGTTTTCTATTTCTGTTTATTTCGGATATATTCTTTTATTTATAATTATTTTGCTATTTACATATATTATTTTTTTTTCCTTGTTTTTTTTTTTATTTGCCACACACTCGCATTAAAAAAAATAACATTACATCATAAAAACGTCAAATTATGTAAATATAATGCGAAGTTATATAACATAGGACAAGAAATAATACCTGCACATGTGTTCAAATAAATTAGCAAATCCCTCTGATGAGCCTCTTTTGCTGTTAAGTATGCTGTTGACGTCCGTGCATTGAGAAGTTGGATCATATCTGCAAAAGACATTATGGGTGAAACATGTATTATAATAAATCATTTTAACATAATTGATACTTATGTTACTGCACCAGATACGCATTTCAATAATTATTGTCTCCTCATTGATACCCGAAGCCAAAATATTTTAAAATCCAAAATTGAGTACGTTGAAGAGCTGATCAAAACAATATAACATAAAGATGAGCCAAAATGGTGACGAATAATCGGAGCAGTAGTTTTAAACATATTTATTTATAGTGGATTGGGAAATAAGTTTTGCAACTTATATTAATCTCTTTTCACTTTGCGGGTGCGAGTGCTGCCTCTCTTTTTCGAAATCTACAAGGGTGTCTTTAACGTGCAAGAGATATGGCTCTCTCTTCAAACGGGTCAGCCATTTATCATCCCCTTCCGACAGACTATCATCGTTTACTCAAGACCATACTCGCAAATGGTGTCAAGGGAGAGACGAAAATTCAGTCCCTGAAATTTTCATCCCGGAACGGGAATCGAACCAGAAACCTTGGTGTTAGTATTCCGATGCCCTAACAACTACACCACGGCTCTCACACATCGGAGCAGTAAATATAATCAGCCATTACGTCTATAAATGCTTTCTGTACGTTTCACTCAAGGGTTTCGATACCCTTTTTAGCGAACTCATTTAGTTCATTTTCTTTGGTTACATCTTCCGAAATCAGACTCGGACTTCTCTTGAACTGAATTTTAATGTGCGTATTGTTATGCGTTTACTTTTCTACATTGGCTAGAGGTAAAGGAGGAGGGTTTAGATCTCACTAAACATGTTTAACCCGGTTGCATTTTTGCGCCTGTCCCAAGTCAGCATCTTCGCTAGCCAAGAGTTACGATCCACTCTAGTTCTATTCTCTTCGGATTGAGATAAAATTTCGGAGACAAAAGGTAAGGATTTTTATTGGTTGCAGTCGAAACTCGCTGCATCCAATCAAAAAGTGCCTATAACATGATCACGTGTAAATGTAGAAAGTGTTGGTAAACAATTGCCACGTGTTTATTGTGCACCAAGTCTTTACATTCTATAAACATACGACTATATTTAATGAAAACTTGCAATTGGTAGAAGGTCCTCTGTATTTTTCATGCACACATGCATGAATTTTGACGTATATTTTCGTTTCCGGCTTTATCAAGTGTGTAGAATCGAGACACTACCGTGTTTTTAAATTGAAGAGTTCAAGTACTACCATTGGTCAAGAATAATGTATTAGGAATGGGCGTGACTTTAATCTTTTGATAGATGGCGCAACATTGTTTTCACAAATATTGGCTTAATCTGCCAAGGGTGAAGAGAACGGGAGTGGATCGTAAACCTTGGCTAGCGAAGATGCAAGTCAGGAGCCTCTGACCGTTGTTAGTCTTGTATTATTTTTAATTTTAGTTTCTTGTGTACTATTTGGAGTTTATTATGAGCCAGTCTGCCATAAAACCATGCAAAATCTTAAATTTCGTCCAAATTGGTAGTTATAACTGGGCAACATTATATATATTTCCAAAATCTTTGGGTATTTAGGAGTTAAGATAAAAAAAATTTTTTTGTAAATTCACACTATTTTTCATTTAACAGCCTTATTTGCATATTTGAAAATTATTTAAAAAAAATGCCAAAAAAATCACCATATTTAGGTACTTTTTAAAGGTCTGGATAATTGATATATCTCTTAGATATAGCATTATCTTGTTATATTTTGCAAAGAACATTTAAAAATAAAAGAAAAAATGTATTTTGACATTTTTTTTACCTTTTGGCAGGTTGCCAGAGAGGTTCGTGCAACAGATGTATTAGATAACTTGCATGTAGTACATGTACTTAGTAGGTGTTTCCTCTCAAGATCATATTTATTTTTTTCAACTTTTAGGGTTTTTTTAAAGGTGCATATCAGTTCTAAGACAAGTAAAAAAAATTAGCCTGGCAAATATTGGGAAATTGGTAAAAAATGCTCCCAAATATCTATAAAATGCACTAATTGTAATAGTTTTTGCCCCTTAATATTTTAACTAAAACTGATCAAAGTAGACTTATATTCCGGACAATAACTTTAGTTTTAGTGTATAGATCTTTATGATTTTTTTTTCAGAAGGTTCAATACCACAAAAGGAAGGTTTGGATCGATTTTGGGGATGATGGTCCCAACTGTTTAGGAATTAAGGGCCCAAAAGGGGCCCAAAACAAGCATTTTATAGTTTAAGGATAATAACTTGTGTATAAGTATTTCAATTGCTCTGATATTGTATCACAATGTTTAAAACCACATGTAGAAGGTTTGGATTCATTTAAATGGGTCATGGGTTCATAGTTAGGAATTAAGGGCCAAAAAGGGGCCAAAAAACAAGCATTTTTCTAGTTTTAAGACAATAACTTGTGTGTAATTGTATGGATCTCTCTCAAATTGTACCACAACGCTCCATATAACAAAGGGGAGGCTGGGATTTAGTTTTGGATTAATTGTCCAAAATATGTAGGAATAAGGGGCCAAAAAAGGGCCAAAAAGAAGCATGTTTCTACTTTCCAAACAATAACTTGGGTTTAAGTATATGGATCTCTCTGTAATTGTACTACAAGGTTCTATACTTAAAAGGAACGGATGGGATTGTGTTTAAGGGTTATTCCTTAAAGGGTGTTTCAATAAATGGGGGGGGGGGATTTGTAAACAATTTTTTTAAGGGATTTCTTTTTTTTTCAAAATTTTTCAAATTTCAAATTTTCAAAATTTTCAAGAAGAAATCTTCAATTGCACAGTATTGTGCAATTGATTTGTTGATCTTGGACCACATTTATTTTGTAACAAAAACCTTTATTTTGTCAAAAATGCAATCACAATCCAAATTCAGACAGCATCAAGCTTGAACATGGTGACCAACTTTAATTTACCCCAACTGTTCAGAGTCCAACCACTGCGGTTGTATAAAGATGTGCCCTGCGGAGCACCTGATTTTCACATACTTTCAATTCATGACAGTCTTTTAAAAAGGTTGTTATATGAAACAGAGTTGTGAACATACTTGTACTTCAAAAAATCTTCCTCTTTGAAACTTTTGATTGGAATGCAACCAATTATAGGGGCAATCAATCATTGAGTGTCTAGATTCGAAATCTGTGTCTATTAGAGCGTATTTAAAAAAATGTGGCCATTTTTTTTTTTCATCTACGAAAAAAGTTTATATGTGCATATATAATGTGCCATATAAAAGTTTTTGATTTATATCTCAGATTAAATCAAGATAAAAGAAAGACATTTGAGGTGACCCTACTTCTTCAAAAATCGAAAGCTTTTCCAAATTATCTTGAATGTTCCCTCTCCAAAGAACATCTCTTTCCTGTTTGTTGATACTTTGAGATTTTGATTTTAAGTTCCCTAACGGCTAACGTCTAAGTGGACTTAGGTTTGCACTGCGTTTGTCTGTCTGTCAGTCTGTCTATCTGTCATTTTGGCAAATCAAGACTTTTTGTGCTTGTAGATTTTGATTTGATATTTGGTTTATTGATTTATCATGACAAGTTACAGGTCAAATTCATCATTCACGCCTTAAACTTTTCTCTTTGTTCAGTTGAAGGCCTTTCTCTAGAATTAAATATTTGATGAAATACTTATTCATTAGAAATTCAAACGGAAATAACTCATTTTTTTTAAGACAAAATTACATTTTGAATGTTTTTCTTTTCTTTGGTATTTAGTGATTCAGTTTTGTTCCAGTCTGATATTTGTGTGCAGAGTTGTGGTCTTTGGACATAGGAAATTCACTTAGATAGTCAGAATTCAACAAGTTTTTTTTGTTTTGCTCGAAGATTTTGTCTCGATATTTTTATGTAGTTTACACCATGACAAATTATAGATCAAGTTAAAATTTTGTTCCATTACAATGAATTTGTAATGGGTTGGGGACTATGTATTGCCATGTATTACTCACAGAATGCTTGTTTTTATCCAAAAAAATTCTGATGCTGCAAAATTGTTTAATATTTAGTCAAAATAGATATTGATGACTTTATTATGTTAAATTTTTTCAGATCTATCAAACTTTTACTTTTTTTTGCTAATACCTTCATCATGCTCATTCATGACTAAAAACTTGTATTTAGACCATTTTGCACGTTTTTCTTTACGGTAGACCACCATAATATTACATGTATATAAACAGTAAAATCTTATCGTTTTAATGAAGAAAAAAAGAAGATGTGGTATGATTGCCAATGAGACAACTGTCCACAAGAGACCAAAATGACACAGACATTAACAACTAAAGGTCACCGTACGGCCTTAAACAATGAGAAAAGCCCATACCGCATAGTCAGCTATAAAAGGCCTCGATAAGACAATGTAATTTAACAATTCAAATGAGAAAACTAAAGGCCTTATGTATATTAAAAATGAATGAAAAACAAATATGTTACACATAAACAAACGACTACCACTGAATTACAGGCTCCTGACTTGGGACAGGCACATACATAAATAATGTAGCGGGGTTAAACATGTTAGCGGGGGATCCCAACCCTCCCCTAACCTAGGACAGTGGTATAACAGTAAAACATAAGAACGAGTTATAAAAATCAGTTGAAAAAGGCTTAACTCATCAGATGGACAAAAATACAAGTGGAAGTGGCCGGGTAATTGTATGTCTGCTCAACATTTTAACCATTTATCTGTGTATATTTGTTTTTATACAACCGCAAAAAATGAAAAATTTTGGTCGTATATTGGTATGACGTTACCATTGTCATCGTCGTCGTCATCCAAAGATATTTGGTTTTCGCACTATAACTTTAGTATAAGTAAATAGAAATCTATGAAATTTAAACACAAGGTTTATGACCATAAAAGAAAGGTTGGGATTGATTTTGGGAGTTTTGGTCCAAACAGTCTAGGAATTAGGTGCCAAAAAGGGTCCACAATTAAACTGTTTGATTTCATCAAAAAATGAATTATTGGGGTTCTTTGATATGCCAAATCTAACAGTGAATTTAGATTCTTAATTTTTGGTCCTGTTTTCAAATTGGTTTACATTAAGGTCCAAGGGTCCAAAATTAAACTTATTTTGATTTTAACAAAAATTTAATTCTTGGGGTTCTTTGATATGCTGAATCTAAAAATGTACTAAGATTTTTTTATTAAGGGCCCAGTTTTCAAGTTGGTCCAAATCGGGGTCCAAAATTAAACTTTGTTTGCTTTCAACAAAATTGAATAAATGGGGTTCTTCAATATGCTGAATCTAACCATGTATTTAAATTTTTAATATTTGGGCCCGGTTATCAAATTGGTCCACATTGAAGTCTAATGGGGTCTAAAATTGAAAATTTTTTGATTGCATCAAACATTGAATTCTTGGGGTTCTATGATATGCTGAATCTAACCATGTATTTAGATTTTGGATATTGGACCATAATAGGTAAATGTCAAATTAAATTTTTTTAAGTTCTTAGACCACACTCATTCTGTTATGTCAACTATTTAATCACAATCCAAATTCAGAGCTATATCAAGCTTAAATGTTGTGTCCATACTTGCCCCAACTGTTCAGGGTTCGACCTCTGCGGTCGTATAAAGCTGCACCCTGCGAAGTATCTGGTTATTACATGTAGTTATGAAATAAATTTTATTGCAATTTGAAATATTTGTGTTTGTCTCAGCTGGTAGTAAAAGGCAATCTGTATTTTACATGTCTTATTCTATCTGTATTTTACATGTCTTATTCCCAAGCCTCAAATTGCTAGAGATTACATTTTAGGAGGAAACTTAACATTACTGTTATGTCCACTGTTCTCCCAGAATTGACATAGGGATAACTAACTGGTTCATGTTTGCGTCACAAAATTTCAGTTCCAGTTTTATCAGGAACTACTAGGAGTAGTCTCT
Organism: Mytilus edulis; assembly: GCF_963676685.1. Classification (NCBI taxonomy): domain Eukaryota; kingdom Metazoa; phylum Mollusca; class Bivalvia; order Mytilida; family Mytilidae; genus Mytilus; species Mytilus edulis. Next base: position 38,830,979 of record NC_092353.1, read on the forward strand.
TTATATTTGACATAAAGCTTTATCACAATATACAAAATATAGCACTAGGTAAGAGGCACAATTCTATGAAATTCACAAAAATATTAAATCTTCCTCTTTTCTGGAAATAAATAACATGGATGTACAAGGCTGCGCAGTTTGTACAATTTTGTCTACATTTTCATACTATTTTAGAAAAGAAAATACCCCGATTTCATCTGATGAAGACGTGCTTAGAATTTTTAGTGCTTTTATGATAGTATTTTTGTCTAAATTGCAAGGGGTTGCATTCATGTTGAGTCTCTATCTCTTATATGTTAAACAGTTTTATTAATCATTATCAAATACAACATTTTTTTCAAATTTAAGACTGAACTCAATTGTGGCCACTTTGAATTTAGACAAAAAAGCGTCTAAAAACTAGACTATTATAAAATGCTAAAATTGTGAAGAACTTATGATGATATTACCTGATGAGTGTGCATAGTATTGTAAATAAAACAGCCCATTTTAAGTTACTAAAGTAATTTACTTTTGAATAAGTTAAGATTTCAAACATATGGTAAAAATGCTCAGTTTAGGGGCAAAAAATGCAAAAAAGCGGTTTTCCCGGGTTTACTCCTTTAGTATATTTTATAATTTAAACTAAGTTAAACTTGGTTTATTCAATTAATATAACCAGTAAACATTAGTTCAGTCATTATTTTTCTTATATTTTGACTATTACATACTTTTAAAAAGTTTCTAATGAAACAGATAAAAAAATCAAAAAATCGGCAAAATGGCCATCACGCCTATCTTTAATTATTATATTCTCGTAAGAAGGTATCATTTGCCGAGCACCATTTTCTTGCGTTTTGTAGATAAATATATAAGCTTCATGAAATATTACATTTTATTGAAAATAAAATATGATCTTACAGAATTCAAGCCTTTGAAAATATACAAATTTTGCTGAATCGGCACTTTTTCAAAACCATGCAATTTCAACCTGTTAGTAGGGGTATTGAGAAATCTCACAACTTTTTGAATTATCATAATTTCCTTTCATTTTAAGTTGTTAGTTAAGATATTTGTTATTATTTAGCTGTATTTTTTCTATAAAACGAAAAAAAATCAGGTCAAAATACCCTAAAATAGGCTTGAAATGGCCATTTGTCAGTACAGAAATAGACAATTATCGAATGTTCGGCATACACAAATAATGGCTGAATATTTTTTCAAAATATTTTGCACAAATAGTTATTACATATAAGGTATCTAAAATACAAAATATCAGTCTGATTGGAATATTTTGGATTTGGACCATTTTGCATGGTTTTATCACAGACTGGCTCTTATTAGCACTGAACTAGCATATATATTTGTTTAGGGGCCAGCTGAAGGACGCCTCCGGGTGTTTCTCGCTGCATTGAAAACCTGTTGGTGACCTTCTGTTGTTGTCTGTGCTATGGTCGGGTTGTTGTCTCTTTGACACATTCCCCATTTCCATTCTCAATTTTAAACTATATCATTGTATAGTATTGAATGACTGAATAAATAGTCAACCATTGTATAGTATTGTATACGCATGATTGTTCTTGTACTAGTACGGAGTTATAATTTGTTTATACTTGATTTGTATCGTTAGGTTGTTGTCTCATTTATCTTAGCTGTATTTGGCAAACTCTTCTGGAATTTTGATACCTTAATGCTTTTCAACTTCGTACTTTATTCGGCCTTTTAAATCTTTTTTATTTGAGCATATCTGATGAGGTTTTTTTTGGGTATAAACTGATAAACGCTTAATTTCAATCCTGGTATCTGTGATGAAGTTATTTACGTATATCCACATCTGCTATATTATTCCTACATTTTTTTTTAAATATATTTCTACCTATTGCAATATTTCAAAACGTTGAATTCTTCAAAAAGTCAAAAAGTCGTAACTAAGTAATCTAAAGGAATAAAGTATGAATGTATACCATTTAATTATACGTATGCAGGATGCTACGAGTTACTAACAATACTGGACTGTACAACAGGCGACACCAACTATTGAACATAGACCAGCAAATAAGTTACAAAATTGATTCATGACTCATGACCCAAATTACCAACAATAAAACACCAAAATCAAAGAAACAGCTCAAGCACGCATTGCTGTTCTTGCTATCCCAAGTCATAGCAGAACTTTCAAGCTAATATATCATGTTAATCACGCTGAACTAAGAGGGAGGCAATTAAATTTCGAGAATACGGGACATTTTTCTCAGATTAGCAATTTATAAATTACCTAATATTGTTCACAATCCATTTGAAGAATAACCTCACACATATTACTTTGTTCTTGGTATTTTGGCACAGGTTATCTGACAAAACATCTATAGATGTTTCGGAAGGACTCAGCTGAAAATACAAAAACACTATAAATGGTTGGCAAAATAACGTTTTTTATTAAATTGACAGCAGTGATAAACCATTGGCTCCCTGAAAAGGTGCATAATAATTATAAAGTATTATTTTGTTTTGTTTCAAGCACTGGTTCAATAGCGGCTGCGCTGTTTGTGAACTGCAAGTCCACGAGGGTCTCATCTGTTCAATATATACATTGCAGTACTTCGATACTGACATGATTTATCATACACCTTTCTGAAATTTTATTTCTTGTTTAAGTCATATTTCTCTCAAGTATTCTAACAGTAATACATCACAGGCTTCAAATGTTAGGGGTATTGGTGTGCCTAATGAAGATCAATGAAGAATCAAGAAACGAAGATTCGAACTTTCTCAAGCCTCACAAAAAGAATTGACCATGGATGGACCATAAAGCTCCTCGTTTGTTCTAGTTGTCATAAGTCATCGGTTGTCAATTTATAGAAACAAGTACCCATGGGGATGAGATTAAATGTACCTGGAAAACGTTAATACAGAAATGCACTTTGAAAGCACAGAATCAATAAAGTTTACTTTTACCTTTAAAGCACTAGGTCGATACTTCTGTTAGCGAACTGCTTATCTCCAATGGTATCATCAGACATGATGCATAACAAACCTTTATAATATTCGACGCTGATAGTTTTAAGAACACCAGATTCTAACGCTCACAAGTAATGGATCATACATGGAGAATTGTCTCATTGGCACATACAAGTACCATATATATATTCTTAATATCCATATAAACCCTTCGGCGTGTATTCTATATATGTTCATGAGCCAAATAAGATAAGATAAGATAATTTTATTAACCAATCATGGTGCCCAAAATTTGAGCTATACAATCAAATGAATTACAAAATAAAGCACAGAAAATGATTAGAATGATTAAAGTACATTTAAACAAAAAACCACATGAATACACATTTACACTAATTAAAGTACGGAGTTGGAGAAAATTCATGACCCAAAACTCCGAATGTTTTGCCAAATACATTTATGGTAATATAGTCCTGAGGTAGAAAATCCTTATATTTAGAAAAAAAATATGTTTTGTAAGAGGCACAATATTAATGCACTTGGGTAATTTTTACCAAAATAGTTTAATTTTTTCCCGTTAATTCATTTATTCTGATTTGCCACGTGAGTTAAACAATTTGATTTGTTAATTGCAACTACATATGTTAAATCCATCATGCCATTTTAAATACTTCTTTAATTTAACATAAACGTTAATCTAAATACAGTCAAGATATAAACGTGAGTTAATTGACGTAAATTTCGTGAGTGTAAACTATTTTTAAAAGTTTTATGAATCTTAGATTCACATTAAAAAGTCATTAATAATCCATTAATCATACTGCAATCGTTCTAAAATACGAAAAATCATTTCACAAATGTCTTTCTTTCGACAGAGAAAAAAATAAAAATTAAGAAGAAGTGGTGTGATTCTGTATGAGATAACTAACGACCAAATGACGGAAAGGTTTACTAAACATTGTTTCTTTTATATATTTTGGAGTTTATTATGACGTAAATTATCATTAAAACTAGTAAACATTTTTGTTTAGGGGCCAGGTGAAGCACGTCTCCGATGCAGGATTTCCTCGCTGTATTGAAGACCCATATTGGTGGCCTTCTGCGGTTTTCTGCACTTTGGTCGGGTTGTGGTCTCTTTGACACATTCCCCATTTTAATTCTCAATTTTAAGTATATTTTAACAATAAGCAAAACCCACGAAATATAGTCAGCTAAGAAAGGCACAGGCGTAACAAAATGATAAGAGAGAGAGAGATCTAGTCTTTTACACTAGCCATTGATTTTATGTTGATAGTCTTAAATATAAAGTTTTACGAAAACTATCATGAACTGAACAGAATCCAAGAAAACGAGGTCAAGGTCAAACAAACCAAACTGGAGATGCATGTGCACCTTAAAGTCATTGATATACATGTACAACAAATATGCTTTAAAGTTGACCTCAATGATTGCACGTCTAAGAAACAAAGTTAACCAGAAAACTGAAAATTGATCAATGAACCAAGAAAATGAGGTCAATGTCAGATGAACCCTGCCAGCCAGACATGTACACCTTACAATCATGACATAGTTATAAGAAGATGCAGTATGAGTGACAATGAGACAACTCTTCATCGAGACAACTCTTCATCCAAGTGACAATTCAAAATTTAACAATAAACAATGAACCGAAAAAATAAGTTCAAGGTTGAATAAAACATGCCAGACTGACATGTACATCGTAAAATATTTCCATACGCTAAATAAAGTTGATCAATTGCATACAGTATAAGAAAAATAGAACAAAACACAAAAATTTACCTTAACCAATGAACCATGAAAATGGGGTCAAAGTGAGAGGGCAGTTGCACCTGTACACCTTACAATCGTTCCATACACAAAATATAGTAGAACTATTGATTATAGTATCTGAGATATGGACTAGACCACGAAAAATTTAACATTGAAATTGAGAATGGAAATGGGGAACGTGTCAACAACCCGACCGAAGAGCAGAAACGGTCTTCTATACAGCGAAAAAAATCCCACATCCGGAGTCGTGCTTCAGCTGGCCCCTAAAAAAATATGAACAGGTTCAGTGATATTGAACGTCATACTAAACTCCAAAATGTAAAAAATAAACATTAATTATAAATCATTAAAGACAACAAAAAAAAAAGACCAGATGCTCATGACTTGCGACAGGTACAAAAAGGCTTCTTTATTTTTCCATAAATTAGTTCGAGGTCAAGTGAAAACTGCCGGACGGGCATGGTGACCTTGCCACGTACACATATACCAAATAAAGTTAGCCTATTACTCATAATAATGAAAATAAGAATAATTGAAATCTATTTTTTTTTTTCAAGTAATAACTGAACCATGAAAACTTCAGTGAGGTCAAGGACAAAAGACATGCATATGACAGACGGAAACTCCATACATTGGGCATCTATTGTATACAAATAATGAAGTATCCAGGTCGTATACCTTCGAAGATATTTAGCTTTTAAGAAGTTTGTTAACGCCATCACCGCCGCCCCCGGATCATTTCCTATGTCGAGCTTTCTTCGACAGAAGTTGCAGTTCGACATAAAAGTTTAAACTATAAACGAAAAGCAAATATTTCAGAAACCAACCTACGAAAATTGCTGAGAAACACTCTCCAGGATGACTAATAGTTGCTAATGTCTACGTCATTTTGTCTCTGATGGAGGGTTCTCTCATTGGTAATTATACAACATTAACTGGAAACAAAAGGACATGAAATTAACCAACCGTAGTACTGCGCGGGCTTGACCAGTTGTTTGTAATAGTTTTTTAAACTGTGATAGTAAGCATCAGTTAGGAATTCAAGGCCAATTTCAGTATTTAGTACAGATCGAATCATAAACTTTTTATTTCTCTTTATTTATTTTGTTTTTGTTTGTTTTTGTTTGGGGTTTTTATTTATTTTTTTTTTTTGGGGGGGCGGGGGGGGGGGGGGGTAGAGAGACGTCTCAACTCACCTACCCCGCCTTTCCTGTTACGACATCTTTTGGATGATGTCACTGTGTTTACATATGCAGATTACTTGTACTTTTATTTACCTGTTCAACCCGTTCATCAGCCTCTTTAATCTCGTCTGCTGATACATAATCTAAAATGTCGCTGCCAGGACAGTTAATCCTCAATGCACTTCCGTTAGCGTTTTCGAAATATTGTAAAGGCACAACAGAATTAATAGAAGTTCCACAACCCATTATCTTCTTTATAATATTTACTGATGACGTTGTTTGCTACAAAAATAACATCTGTTATACATACTTAACACGATGTATACAAAAATCGTTCAACTTGTCATCTGTCAAACATTTGATTGGTTGTACATGTAATATTAAAGGTTCGTTGGGATAAATCCTATTTAAATCACATAGTTTCATTCAGCTTCATTTAACATTGTGGTATAAATACAAGTACATTGCTATAAAGTCCAGCCGTGTTCGCTGTGCGTTAATGTCTTTGGTCATTGACCAAAATTTTGTTTGCCTATAATTGGGTGTTAATTGTGCTACCCAATTTGAAATTAAACATTATTATATTTATATATATGTATCTTTTACATCATTTTATACGTTTGTTAATTTAGTTGATAATTCTATCAGTCAATGACTTGCGTAGTTAACGTATTGAATAATTGTACTGATATCCGTTCTAGTGTATCAACAGTACCGATAGCCGATCATTTTGTATCTGCCGTACTTAGAACCGAGCTTAGTGTATCTGTTGTATCGATTGTCGATTATATTGTATCTACCGTACCGATAGCCGATCATATTATATCTGCCGTACCGATAGCCGATCATATTGTATCTGCCGTACCGATAGCCGACCATATTGTATCTGCCGTGCTGATAGCCGATCATATTGTATCTGTCGTTCTGATAGCCGATCATAATTGTATCTTCCGTACCAATAATCGATCATATTGTATATTTCATACCGATAGCTGATCATACTGTATCAACCGTACTGATTGCCGATCATATTGTATCTGCCGTACTGATAGCCGATCATATTGTATCCGCCGTGCTGATAACCAATCATATTATATCTGCCGTGTCGATAACCGATCATGTTGTATATGTCGTACCGATAGTCGATTACATTGTATATGGCGTACCGATAACCGATCATATTGTATCTATCTTTCCTACCGTAAACCGAGCAATCGTACTGATAGATGATCATGTTGTATCTGCTGTATCTATTGCCAATCATAGTGTAATTGTCGTACCGATAGCCGATCATAGTGTATCTGTCATACCGATACCAATAATATTGTATCTTTCATACCGATTACCGATCATAATGTATCTACCGATAGCGTATCATAGTGTAACAACCGTACCGATAGCCAATCATTTTGTATCTGCCGTACCGATAGCCGATCGTAGTGTATCTGTCGTACCGATAGTCAACTATAGTGTATCTGTCGTACTGATAATCAACTATAGTGTAACAACCGTACCGATAGCCAATCATTTTGTAGCTGCCGTACCGATAGCCGATCGTAGTGTATCTGTCGTACCGATAGTCAACTATAGTGTAACATCCGTACCGATAGCCAATCATTTTGAATCTGTCGTACCGATGGCCGATTGTAGTGTATATGTCAAAACGATAGTCAATTATAGTGTATCTGCCGTTCAGATTATCGATCATATTGTATCTGCCGTGCTTATATATAACCGATCATATTGTATCTGCCGTACCGATAACCGATCATATTGTATCTTTTGTACTGATAACAGATCATTTTGTATCTGCCGTACCAATAGCCGATCGTAGTGTATCTGTCGTACCGATAGTCAACTATAGTGTAACAACCGTACCGATAGCTAATCATTTTGTATCTGCCGTACCGATAGCCAATCGTAGTGGATCTGTCATAACGAAAGTTAATTATAGTGTATCTGCCGTTCAGATTTTCGATCATATTGTATCTGCCGTGCTGATAACCGATCATATTGTATCTGCCATGCTAATTACCGATCATATTGTATCTGCCGTATCGATAACAGAGCATAGCCCATGTGCCGTTCCGATTGTCGATCATGTTGTATCTGCCGTGTCGATAGACGGTCATTATATTGTATCTTCAGTACCGATAGCCAATCATATTGTATCTTCCTTTCCGATAACTGATCATATTGTATCTTCCGTACCGATAACCGATCATATTGTATCTTCCGTACCGATAACCGATCATAATTATTGTATCTGCCGTTCTGATAACCGATCATATAGTATCTTTTGAACTGATAACAGATCATATTGTATCTGCCGTTCCGATTGTCGATCATATTGTATCTGCCGTACCGTAAGACGATCATATTGTGTTTATCGTGACAATAGTCGGTAAATGGACGTATGGTGGGATACTATTGTAACTAATGTTTTGGTTTTCACTTAAAATGGGATATTACAGGTAAGTTCGTGTCAGGTGAAGAAGGTTAGACAGTTTTATTAACATTTAATACCAATAAAAGTTCAAGTGCAATTAACCTATAATGACTATTTATGATTCAACAAGTATTTACTGGCTACAATTTAAGGGGAGGGCGAGTGACGTATGCACATGTTGTTACTGTTTAGTCTCTCTTGAATCATAATCTAGTTCACATTCTGATTATTTTTCTTTATATTTTAGCTTATTTGTCTGGTTTTAAACTAAAAAGTAGTCGATTAAAGATAACATCTATTTTTCTCAGGTTCCTGTCCTGACCACGACAGCACATGTACAGAAAAAAATATGCATAGATTAACGATATGAATAAAAGATGATGCACGTTTACTTTATGTCAATAATACATAAATCAAACGATATAGAAAACGATCAAAATCTAGGAATCAGGGGTCAATACATTTTTTCATACTAGCAATTGACAATAGAAATGCGTACATGTATATGTCGTCTATATGTAGGCTACATGTCAAGCTATACTCAACAAAAGTCCAATGCAAAATGATGTGAAATTATTTTACAGAGACTACAAGAGAACTGCCATCAAAACAAAATCACAAAATTACAAGAAAAAGAAAATTTAGAAATAAAAAAAAAACATTGATGAGGTTTCTATTTTTTACGTTTTATCTTCCCCCTATTATTCTCTAACAAACTTATAAAAAGGGTATATTATACTTTGGTACATTATCGCAACATAAAACTGACATCTGAAAAGCATAAACTCTATAACAACGGTTTAGAATGTAACGTACACAAACGTAAACTTGAGCAAGACCAGTACAAGAAAAAAGTACATTCAAAAACATGATTAATAAAAAATTGACTCAAATGGTCCAGGTAACGCAGACAAAAAGTATTAAGATATGACACACGACAACCACGATTTTAGACAGGCACATTTATGAAAAAAATAAAATTCAAGACTTTTATCCCATTTTAACTATATTGTATAGAATATAGTACCGTTCGTTAACTTCCATCTTATATGGGTGTGTGAAGTCGCCGTCATAATGTCCACTGTAAATATTGGTATATGATTACCATCCACAATTCGTATACATATTCAAATATGTTGTTTAGTTTATCAGTTTATTGTTAATATTAATTTCATTCTAAATACTTCCGCAAACCGTGTAGGTCTTTGATATGGTTATGATATGTTACCTGTAAAAGCAGCAACAAAAATCTCAGATTTGTGAATATTTCGGTGCCACTAAAAAATAACTAGAATTTTCGGTGAACTTTCGAGAAAAAAATAATCATCCCTTGACGAAAAGATTTTTATATCATATTTTGCATTCAGGCCGATTTCGTCTAAAAAGGAAAGAGGTGAAGGGGAAGCAAATAAGATAATGACAGGTTTTTTTCACAATTTCAGCCACACTTTTTTCGTACAACAAACTATACTAAAATGAAGCTGATCTTACCATTACAATTGCTATGGAGTCAATATCCCATCTCTAAAAACAACATGCAATCAGTGTTGATAAATCCAATGACCATTACATACCTCCTAAGTATATGAAATCAAATTGAAAAATCTTATCTAACAGGACCAACTTTGTATATAAGATTTATGGTGTCTCCATTTACGTATTTACAAAGTATACGTACATCACCCGGATTAAATCAAATCTTATTCTGAAACACCTTATCATAAATCTATCAAAGAAATATTTAATTTTCAATTACTGTAAGTTGTTTGAAAAGGCTCATCTCCTTTTGCGTGTCTTGATAAATTTAGGTTAGTTTAAAATTCCTATGTAATTGATTTAAACGGGGAGTAATTATTTACGCTTCTTTTTTATTATCATGTTTTTCTGATTTAAAAATACATACGAATTAAATTGATTTGGTTGATCTTTGCCATCGAGCTAAAAAAAAAATGACTTAGGCATTAACTATAAAAAGGATATGGCTAGCTTTTTCGAGCTAAAATAAAAACTATCTTATTATATAACAAATTAACAACTGCGCCATGAGCGCATGATACGCTCGTCACATTTTCAAAGAATATTTGAAATTTATGAAAATAAAAAGGAAGCTCACATCAAAAGATATAAACAATTCACCAACGTTTCATGAAAATTGCTGAAAGCATATTTTTGAGTTATTGTCCGAAAACTGGAAAATCACTCTTTTTTTAATGAATAAAACTCGGAAATGTAAAATTTATAAAATTCTAAAATGAGCTTACATCAATAGATATAAACAAATCACCAAAGTTTCATGAGAACTGCTGAAAGAATTTTTGAGTTATTGTTCGAAAACTGGAAAATCCCCCTTTTTTATGAATAAAACCCTGTAACTCGGAAACGTTAAATCTAAAATCCATAAAAAATGTCAATATATATAAACAATTCACCAAAAATTCTTGCAAGTTGGTGAAAGTATTCTTGAATTATTGTCCGAAAACTGGAAAATCCACTTTTCACTTTTAATGAATAAAACCCCACAACTCGGGAACGTAAAATCTAAAATTTAAAAAAAATCACCAAAGTGTTATGCAAATTGCTTAAAGCGTTTTTGAGAATAAGTCCGACATGTTTGCGGACAATGGTATACCATAAAACGTCCCGTAAACGGGCGTATACAATGTTTACATCACAATTCGTGTACTGATTTAAGTACCGTCATAAATTCAAGAACTAGATATATAGAAATCTAGACTACCGTATGATTTCTTTTGTTGCCTAGCATTTAGGAAGAGAGAAAAAAAAACGTGTCAATGTAAACAGATGCCAAGGCCCTCTCGCACTATAATTTTCTGTGTTCAGTGGACCATGATGCAAAACTATAATTTGGCATTAAAATAAGAAAGATCGTGTTGCCATAGGGAACATGTGTGCCAAGTTTCAAGATGATTGGACATCAATTTCATAAAAAATAAATAAACTCAACCAAAAACTTTATTTTGAAGTGGGACAGATGGACAAACAGATGCATAGACCAAAAATAAAATCCCTCTAATATCGTAGGTGGGGCTAAAATATTTTTTTCTTCTAATTTTTTTATTTTGTAGATATATTATTTGTGCTGTGTGTTGTTTATTTTGTACTATTTTGAAGCATTCCCATTTTTTGAATTTTATACAAATAAATCTTGATCTGCAGTTAATGCAAAAATTTGACACTACTTTTATACATGTGTGAATTTTCGAAGCTCAAGAACAAAATAACGTAGCCTAGGAGCATGGCCAAATCTACTGTTTGAATGACATTGAGAAGTTGGTCAATAGCATGCATTTTAAGGATGTCTAAAAAAAAAGATTCTGAAAATAATACCCACTGATGCTTAGTTATGCAACTACTCACTGAACCTCAGCTGACCTAAGATGACTGACTAAGTTCTGATAACTGATAACAAGCTTAATTGACAATTTGAAGTCTTGACTGGCTCTTTGGGCCAGGTGAGCAAAATTTAAAAATGAGAATTAAGAAAATTTTTAATTTAAATTATATAAAACAGAGCACTGTATTTTTTTTCTTCTCACTAACTGGGGAATGGAGAAGAAATCTGTAGTCATTTTATTTGTTTTGTATGCTTGTTTACTTCTTCTAATAAAACTACAGAAGAAGAATTGTTCCTGTTAAGTTTGTATTTATGAGTCAAGAAAAGGGTAATTCCATATCACAAATGTTTTTCAGCAAATCTTTCATATCAAACCATAATTTTCTATATAAAGTGAAATCACAGGTGGATAAGTTTCTGACCTTAGTTTAACATCAATTCTGATATGGTGTTCTTCAATCGCTTTGTTTACACACCTTTGGTAAAATGTTAATATATTGTTTGGGTTGTTACAGCATACTTCCATGTCATGTATTTTTAATGAATTAGCTACCTGAAGTCATTGGAAGATGATGTAAGAATATAAGCTTTTCACAGGTAGATATACAATTGGGAAACCAAAAATCATCACAAGGAAATATAAACAAACAATGCTAAACTGTATTAAAACCTATTTTTTTGGCATGTAAGTAAAATTATTGTTGGAATTCATCCCAACTTATCTCAATACATTATTAAAAATAGTTTAAGCATGTCACTTTTTTAGGTTGCTCTGTTCATTTCTCTCAATGCAATATATAGTCTATTTAGTTATGAGAACAATAAATACATTGTATTTGTTTTCAGCTAGACTTTTAGAGAGCTTCCATCCAGGGGCTTGAATTTATTCAGATTTTCCCCCAGGGTTGCTCTTTATGTTGATACCCTCACTGTTACTTGTCATAAAATATTATGCATAAAAGGCCAGCCATAAAAAATCAAGCCCCTATGAATTATTGCTTATATAAACTGGCCCTTTCCAAAACACCCTTTATTACCAGAGGGCAGTCAAAATAATCTCCACTTTCAATATTCTATCCAAATTTCAAAACACTACTCATATCCTTGAAATGTTTGCAACTTGATATTAAGCAAATACTAATAGATCAGACTTTCAAAGCTTGAATCTGATGTTCAGTGATAGTCATTTGTTTATGTGGTTCATAAGTGTTTCTCATTTTTTATATTTTAGATTTAACAGTTTGTTTTCCTGTTTGAAAGGTTTTACACTGGTATTTTTGGGGCACTTTATAGCTTGCTGTTCGGTGTTGAAGACGGTACCTTGACCAATAATGGTTAACTTTTATAAATTGTGACTTGGATGGAGAGTTGTCTCATTGGCATTCATACCACATCTTCCTATATCTATTGAATAATTAGATAAGAATAGATTTCCATTTTAATAACAGATCAATGCATATCACTATAAAATGTTTTAAGTTCCGGTAGTCTCTAGGATTGTAGTGACTTGTATGGATCTTATGATTCTCTACGTCTCTAGTACTGGATTCACCTCAATAGAGTTGATCAAGAGTACTGTATAATTATCTCTTTTCACTGAAAAATAAAAAGTTCAATTTTTTTTTAAATATCTATCTTTTGCTTTTAAGTTGTTTAAAGCCCTGAATAAACTTCAGTGCTTAGTCTACTTCAATGTATACAATTTTCTCATTTAACTTAATAAATTAATATATAAGTCTTGTAAATTAAAAATTTGCACACAATGTTTTTATGTTTTATTTATCTCAAAAGAAGTGTAAAGTCTGAAAAATTGATCAAGACAGGCACTTAAGGCTTTAGATTGCAATATTTACACCCCCCCCCTCTTTTTGCCCCAAAAATTGGGTTATCTATATAAAAATATGAAGATGTGGTATAGTTACAATGAAACAACTCTGCACAAGAGACCAATTAACACAGCAATTTACAATGTACAACTACATGTCACTGTACAGCCTTAATCAATGAGAAAAACCCATACCACATATCCTGCATCATACATTGTACATGGGATAGATATTCCTTTGACCCTTCTAAACTTTGTGAGAGATTTCAATTTCTAACACATGCATAGAAATTTCTGAAAATGTCCATTGTCTTCAAAAATTCTTTTGATAAAATTAAATATATATTTATAAAAAAAAAACATGCTGATGTGGTTAGATTGCCAAGGAAAAAAATATTTAATGAAGAACAAAAGACAAGAATGGAAACAACTAATGTTCACTGCATGACATACAAAGAGCTTGTATAGTATCAAAAGCCTCTGATACCTAAATGTGAAACTATTCAAAAGAGAAATCTACAGATGTCACAGCTAATAACATAAAAGGGAAGATGATTATGAAAGATAATAAGGCTTTAGTAACCAACTACAACCACTGGACTACAAGATAATTGCTTGAGACAGGCATGTTTAACATACTAAATAGCATGTTATTTTCGTGGGTGTAAAATTTCATGCAATAAGGTATACAAAATATTTTGGCTGTTAATATTTTAGCAGTTTCAAAACTTTTTTTAATACATTTGCATGTACACTTTTAAATTGGCAGAATTTTTTTGGTGATTTTGTTCTATCGACAAATTAAGTTAAATGTACACCCAGCAAAAATAACCCTCTATACAGTATGACATGGTTTTGATAAGGCATGATGGTGAATCCTCAGCCCTCTCCCTTACTAGAGACAGTCGTGTAACATCAAAAATTTTATAATTCTTGTAAAACAATAAATACAAACTTACAATTAAATGTCTTCAGTTTCCTCCTAGGTCGATAGTCAAAATTAACAATAAAATGTGATAATGTCTTCTCAAGTACTGTTGCTTCTACTTTAACTTGTTTTCGACTGCAATGAAGAGGAAAAATTACTATTGCTGTAAATAGACTTGCTGTTTTAAGATTTTATAGGTAAATTACAGGCATTATTTTTTTTTTATTAAAATATAGTCCTTATTGCTTAACCTCTTCATTCTCAAGACTCTCCAAAACATCAAAACCTGGATCAGCCTCTGTATTTAACTTTTTGATTATTCATTGTATTTGTAATTTTACTATAACAATGGTATTTTAAACCATTCTCACAATGCAAATTTTTGTTTTAAAAAATTTCAAAAACTATTTCATTCAAATAAAAGACTTTTCTTAATTCACAGATCTGCTTTAATAGTTTAATCAGAAAACAAAATCAGTATGAGTAATGCGGAAAACTCAATTTAATGCGCTTTAATTTTCTTGGTCAAGTTGGTTGTGTTTCTGTTGAGACTCTATGTGAAGCTGCATTGTGCACAATATGATTAAAATTTAGATCCTATGTCCATGCCTCACTTTCAGCAATCTACCAACTTTTCATTCTACCTTCTGTTCAAAGAACCTTTTGGGATCCTCTGGTTTTGTTGTAATGATACACACTTTATAATATGTGAAGCCTGCAATTTCATTGGCTGATGTAAACATAACCAGAACAGAAAGTTGAAAGTAGTGTTGTCAGATTGCAATGGGTGCTCTTTTAATTGTGTGTTTTAGTTTTACTGTCACATGGTCTAGAATCTAGATAGACAAAGGGAAACATTTTTTGTGTGATTGACGTAAAATGTGGTCCATTTAAGGTAGCACAATACAAAGATTTTTTCACTCCCAATCAGATAACTATAAACTGATGTAATTCATTTAATCATTCTTTATATTTTATAAATGAGGTTTATAAAATTGTGATAATTTCATTATGACATAATTATTACATAATCAATTGTTATGTAATTAGTTGCTATATTGTGATGTCCTTGACCTCCAAAACTCAGATTTCCAAAAACATCAATAGAACAAATGTTATACCCAATTGAATTTAGTAATCTCTTATGAATTGATGTTGCAAACTTCATTGAAGATTTATGAGAGAATGAAATACAATAGGGAAAATCTGAGACACAGTTTGGAGGTCAAACTGTGTTGTGCAGGAATCTATAAAATATTTTGAGATGCTATGAATAACAAAGATGCTAAATTCATTAAAGTATGGACATCACAATATAGCAACTAATTACATAACAATTAATTATGTAATAATTATGTCATAATGAAATTTTCACAATGTGAAAGATTAATCATTCTTCTTTCTTTTGATACCTTATTTTTAAAATTTAAAGAAGGAAGAGTGGAATTACACCAGTTTAAAGATGTCTGATTGGGGATGACAAATCTTTGTATTGTGCTACCTTAACAGTACTTTTGTTTTGATTACTGGTTTTGCTTCATGTGTTAAGAAATATGTTTTCTTTATATAAAAAAAACCAACTTTATGATCATTGTATGCTCATTTAGTTAAACGAATAAATTTGTTTACCAAAAAAAGTTGAATAAACTCACCTTAAAATTGGTCTACCTACTAATGTGAAATCTTTTCCTCCAACAAGTAAAACCTATAACAGAATAAAACATATGTATAGTGTTTATAAAATAATTTCATCTACCTGGACTTTGTAGAAATATTTCGCATATAAATTGTATACAATCCTGACACGCATTATGAATATTCTTGAAATATTTGGACAATCAATCAATTATTCCTTCAAAATCATCAAATTATAAAATTTTGAAATGTAGTAAAAAAAAAAATTTTTTTTTGATTGACAATCAAGGCTAACCACAATGGAGCATCACTAAAAGTTCACATTTTGTTTAATGAAATAATGAAAATAGCAATGTTATACCATGAATCACAAAAAGAAGTGTCTTAATAAAAAAAAAAAGCAGTTAATGTTTTTGAGTCAAATTTTTGCACTTTGTATCAATATTACATGACGATTTTATCATAATAGAAATCAAATCATTTAAGGCTGTCATTGAATTGTAAAGAAATACAATTTGTTGTTCTAAGCTATTACACACTATCCTAGATTAGTAGGTGGGGAAGGGGGACCAGCAAACAAGTTTTATTACATGGCCACACTTTGTTATTCAGTGGTATTGATAAAATTTTGAATCCACCAAAATGATAACCACCAAAATATTTCCTATACTTGATTAAATGAAAATCGTGATATTTAGCATCCGCCAAATAACATGCTTTACAGTATTTACCTTTTCCATTCTAATTTTGTCACCAATCGTGGGATAGAAATGACCTCTAAGTACCACAAGATCTTCTGCCGTTACTTTTCGCTGTTTTCCCTGTACATGTATTACAGCAAATAATCGTCCTAAATCTTCTCTGTGTAAAGTATCATTCACTTTACTTATTACTAAATCTAAAAATTGATAACAAGATTTATAAAGTTTGCCAGAATAATGTTATATCAAGGATAATAGACATATTAAAATTATACATATATACAAATCAGATATTTAAGACTATGGCAGACTCCAGTTTAGAATCTCTAAGCATTGCATTCTGCAATGAAGTTTGCAGGGAGAAAAATGGTACATGTACTTGTTATATTCAAAAGCTTATTGAGTGATATGACACAATGTATGAGATTGTCATTTCATTTTGGTATAACTGAAAACAAAAATCGTAATCAGCACTAACAGTAAGACTAATATTGATTAATTATGATCATTGTGCATGTTAAAAAATTTCCTTACCTAGCCTTACTTTTTGTACAATAAAATGCTTCTTAACCCTAAATGTTTAAGATATAATTCTATTAAAAGTTTGAATCAATGTACAATTTGTGACATAATTACAACAACAAACTATCCCTATTTCTCCTGTTAGAATAGAACCCCTAAAACACGCATACATGTACATGTACTTATTGACTTATCTTATATGTCAAAATAATGTCACATTTGTAAAAAATTTGCAATGCAATAGTTTTGGAATTTACAATAATAAATCCACTTGTAATTGTAACTGAGAAGTTAACCTTACCTTTACTATTAGGGTCATTGTCTTTTTGTAGTTGTACATCTGAAGCAGTACTGAAGTTATGTCCACTGAAAGCAGATTAAAAATACTGTGGATTCATTATTATTCGTTGGATACCAATTTTCGTGGATCTCGTGGGTACAGAGGAACCACGAATTAAAAGTAATGTTTGCAGAATTTTCCATATCAACGAAATTTAGATATCCACGAACATGGAAGTTTTCACCAATCCACGAAAATTGGTACCCGCGAAAATAAATGAATCCACAGTATAAAAATTCAAATGCAATTCGGTTGTCTTTGATCAAGTTGTACATGTATGATATTTCTATAATTTTTTCCAATTTAAATAAGAACATGTTTCCTGTCATAATAGTCTTCCACTAGTCATTTTGAGGCCCTTTATATCACGTATAGATAGCTTTTTGGTGTGAGCCAAGACACTGTACTTTTTATAATTGTGACTTGGTTGGAGAGTTGTCTCATTAATTGGAACTCATACCACATCTCCTTAGATCTATGTAGCTGATACAGCTACATGTACATGTAGCAAAATTTGCTTAATAAAAACAGTTAAAACACTAATATATTTACAGAATTAAAGTTTTTCAATGCAGCATATGTGCTGATATTAGACATTTGTTTTAATATATCTTGCTTAGCTTTTATTCTGCATGTGCTATTTATGCATTAATATATATATGTGATGTCTGTATGTTTGTGTTGTATGTGTATCTGATGTTATTACATGTATGTTTTGTTTATTAATATCAGTCGGTTAAAGAGCTCTTAAGAGCTCATGTTCTTTGTTATTATGTATATATGCAACCCGACTTTAAATAAAGATTACTTTACTTTACTTTACTTAGTTGTATGCAGTGTGAAAACTTTTCAAAACAATCAACAGAATGACAAATATGTTTTCAATTATTTTTGTTTACAATGTATGTGAAACACTTCCGAGGAAATCAAAAGAAAACTGTTCATGATCAATGGAAAGAAAATTTATGAAAAATAAATACAAATGAAGTAATACCACTTACTTTTTCTGTGTAAGATTGGTTGAGGTATGAAGAAATCTGTTTACACTAAATGTCCCATTTTGATATTTTCTAGAGGTTACTCTGCAACCACAAGTTATTCCTGAAAATAAAGTAGAAATTTTTATTTCATATGTTATATTATTGTGGTAAAGCTGATTTAAAAAGTATGAAAAGAACAGCTCATGAAGTAAATGGTTATTACAGCCAAAAAAACAGTTGATCTGAAACATGCATATACATTTGTACATATAGGTTTTCTCGTACATTCTTACTCTTTCCTCACCTAAATGATATACAGGTACATCTTATAAGTATGGCCCATTTTCATAATTGGTTACAATAACCTATAAGTGGCCTATTAAGGTTAAGATGTACTTTGTTGAGGTTTAGCAGGTTCTCCTTGGGTTTTTTTCTTCCATTAAGGCCTAGGGTAAAAATATTTTGCCCCATTACACCCATTTTACTTGGGATTCATGAGCTCATAAAAGGGCAAATTACCAAACTTGAATCAGATTCTAGATTTCTTTCTCTTCAATTTGAGACCCAAATAATATGTACCAATGCAAATTTAAGGTAAAAGTCTGAGTCAGCATATTCTCATCATCTTTTAAATTTTTTTAAATAACTTGAGAAGGAGCTCCACATTTAACCTTTTAAATTTTTTTAAAACAATTTTGTTCCTTAATTTATGTTTCTCACTTATATATTTATAGTATCAATTTTAAATTCTAGATTTTTTTTAATTTCACCTAAATACTGTCATGAAATAAAAGTTCCTTCATACATGTAAACTAAGCTACAATTGGAATAAATATTCTGGAATATTATTTCCACTGGAATAAATACCACAGGATATGTTCCTAACGGAATAAATTGTATGGGAATATTTGAGGGGGTTGGGGGTCCTGATTCTGAAATCCCGGGCTTAAAAACATGAAATCCTGAGGACTAGAATTTAAAGAAATTTAAATCCAATCATCCCGAAATTCGAACAAAGAATTTCCAGATCCCGAAAGGATCAATTTGGAAATCCTCAGCTTAAAAACACCCGGTACCAATGTCCCGAAAAAGGTCTTGCCCCCCTCATGTTTGTTAGAACAGAAACAATTTTATGACATTGTGTGACGAACCACATGGATTCAGAATCAAACGATCATGCGAATTCCAGCTACTTATAACCAAATATGAAAAAGCCAAGAACATGGAGGATGGAGATCAGACAGATATCATCCTGTTAGCAAGGTTGGGCGGTAAATACCACCCCCGGTATTTACCAGTGGTATTTACCGCCCTGGAAAATACTCCCCAAGTGGTCAATACTGGCAAATACTGGTCGATTGAAATTTTCATGGTTGTTTTTACTATTAATTGAAGTAAAAACTTGATAAAAAGTCAAATATACTTAAACTTTAATCTTTATGCATGTGTCAGCTTATAAAATTAATGAATTTGATATGTTTTATTCATTTATAACACTTATTCCTACTGATTTATAATTTAGTTATTATGAATTATGATATTGTATACTTAAAGGAGCACTAGCTACGATATATATAAAAAAATAAAGTATGATTTTTTTTAGATCAATCATTAATCAAATTGGAATAATCAAATAATAATTTGCTTTTAGCAATCAATTTCCTTTAATTTTGTTGAAATAAGCGATTAAACATAATTTTTGACTGATTCACTTGCAAGTGAAAACGTCATCATCATTCTAACCGGTATTCATGTGAACTTTAAGTTAACCCCTAGCTAGAGATTGACAATGCATGCATTGTACGTGTACTGGTTATTTAAAGAAAAAGAATGTCAACAATGAAAGTGAAACTACGGTAAATCATTTGATTACTAATTCGATGCACATAAAATCATTCGTATATGGTTAAAAACAATGAGAAACATCTATTTTTAATCTATATAATAAAATCAAGCAGACCTATAAAAATCCAATTGCACGTGTTGGTTTAATCTATTCGTATCTTTATTTTTGTTTACATCGCTTATATGGTCATCTGAGGTCAAATCGATAGTTAATTAGATGGCGTCTGGACTAAAATACACACGAAACGAACCTATAAATTATCTACCCCATGCTCTGTAAACTGTTTATTTTAGACTTTTGATAGTTTGGATAAATATTTTACCTTGTTATAAACCAAATATGAGAATTTGAGTCAAATCGGTAACAATGAATTTGACAGCTAGTGCCCCTTTAAGATATATATAAAAATTTACATACATTATTTCAACATTTATAAATCAATACATTTTTAATTCAAAATGTACGATTTAACAGTAATTAAAATTTAAGGTAAAAAAAAAAAACTACAGGCAAATGAAGTTACATGTGTCTTTTTACCTATCACCTGGCATTGGTAGGTGTGAAAATTTAATTACTAAAACAACAGCCCCCAATAAAAGTTGATAGTACATGGGTTGACAGTAATAAAAGTGATATATGAAGACTCCCTTAAACAATAAATTGTTTCCTGTCTATTTAACTGTGTGACAAAACTTTCTTCATGCTGGAAATAGAACATTTGAAGCAGGGACAAAAAGTTTTTATCTTTTACTATAGTATTATGTACACATTTATTAATCAATAAAGATCCCTGTTTGAATTTACAAAAGAAATATAGAATTGAAAGCATTAAAAATGATTTGAACACTTTCTATATTTAATTTCTATATTTAATTATTAAATAGTAATTATAATTGACCAGGTAAAGTGTCGTTTTTATAGTAATGACCACTCAAAATTTCAATTGACCAGTATTTGCCGGTATTTCCCAGTATTTCCCGGTAATTACCGGTATTTACCACTGGCATGGTCAATACTAGTATTGACCGCTTTTTTGCCAACCTTGCCTGTTAGACTTTGCTAAGGCCTTTGATAAGGTACCACATAACAGACTGCTTCACAAAATGGACTACTATGGAGTAAGAGGTATCCAACTCGAATGGATAAGACAGTTCCTGTCCAACAGAACCCAGTCTGTGATCCTTGAAAATCACAAGTCTGACCCTCTTGACATGGTATCTGGAGTTCCACAGTGCACTGTGATGGGTCCCTTACTCTTTTTGGCATACATCAATGTCCCAATGACATCCCAGAAGCTACAACATCAAGCGCTAGACTGTTTGATGATGACTGTCTACTCTTCCAACGCATCAAGAAACCAGAAGATGCAGACTGCAGAAAGATCTTTCCTCGCTGGAAGAATGGGAAAAACAGTATGAACAGTGGCAAATGTGTTTCCACCCAGAAAAATGCACAGTCATCCGTGTCTCTGGACGATGTCAACAACATCAGACGTCCTACTCACTCCATGGACACAGGTTAGAAACAATAGACAGTGGGAAACACCAAAATACCATCATACGTGACAGAGCAGTTACAGAGACGAGCAGCTCGCTTTGTCTACAGTTGCTACCAGGACAACTCTCCAGGATGTGTCACAAAGCTTCTGGACCAACTTCAATGGGAATCACTGCAGCACAGATGATGGAAACAGAGTCTGGTGCTGTGTTACAAGACTCAACACCAGATGATTGCCATTGATCCAGCCAAGTACTATGCATCAGGTGACAGTAGAACCAGGGGCAACCACAAATTTAGACAGACAAGAGTGAGGAGGGAAGTCGACTATCACTCATTCTTCCTGAGAACAACTAGAGAGTGGAACAAACTCCCAGAATCAGTAGTGGAGTCCGTATCACTAGAGGACTTTAGGGCCAGAGTGAACACCATCCCCTGGACCAACCACATCTTAAATAGACAGCAGGAGAACCAGTGTATATACACATGTAGTTGTAAGGCCACAATTAAAAATATTTCAGTTTGACCAAACCCGACCCATAAAGACTGGGTGTGGGTAGGTAGGTAGGCAAATTCTTTTTTTTTTTTTTTTTTTATCCGAATTTGCATGAAAATATTAAAAGATCTTAAAACAGTATATCTTTTTTTTCTCTGTCAAACCTTTGTAGAGACAACCAATAGCCATGAATTTAAAACCTCTATAAATAAATTAGTCTACTATATGATTTGTTTCCTGAGATGTTTATAACCCTGACAATTGCTAACTGTATGAAAGGGCTGTTGGATTTGTGAAGTGATTTTCAACAGTTCCATCAACACGATGTTTGTGTAAAAAAAATTTAAGCTGATTATGTAATGATTAAATTAGTTTGCAGTTTTTAAATCCTATTTCTATTAAAATAGATTAAATGTCCTAAAATATGTATATGAATTATTATCTACCATCCTTAGTTTGTGTCTTTTTTATGTTTTGAAAACAAATTTATATTTTACATTATCACACAGGTAAACTAATTTGGCTATAAATAGATCAAAGCATGTTCTGTAGAATCTCCAAACTAAAAACGTATTTTTATAATTTTATTTCTTTAAATATTAAATCAAGTTTAAATTTTTGAAAATAATCATTATTGATAAAATGTAATTGCATAAAGTTAACGTTTTCTGAAGACTTTATTTTTAGGTCATGGTTCTAGGGGCTTCCTCACAAATTGTATAAAAATCCAATATGGCGTCCATAACATGTTTTTACTTTTGCACATGTGAAAAAATATTTCTGACAAAAGTCAGATTTCTCTTGTCAAAAGGGATTTATATTTATATTGCAATAAATTATTCAGAAGGAGTTATATTCAGTTAAGATTATATTTCTGATTCTGTGAGCAATTATAGTTTTATCAAACTCTCCCAAACAGCAACGTACTGACTGTCTAATGAGACTTGTAAATTTGAACTATTTGAATAAAAGGACATCTAATTTACATTAGTTTTGTTATTTGATTTTGCCATGTGATTATGGACTTTCCCAATTGATCTTCCTTTAAGTTCAGTATTTTTGTGATTTTACTTTTTACATGATAAAGGAAGATTATAATTAAAGACAACAATTTATCAAGAAATAATTCCTTTTTATTCAGTAAAAACAAAATCTTCTTGCAAGATTGTAAATTCGCAACTTCCGGATCCATTTCCTGTCAGAATAACATTGAAAATATTCGATTGCACATGGTTTTGAACAAATCTACCTGAATATTCTTATCAGATATTCGATAACACGATGAAATTAACATTGAGCATATAGGTAAGGGTTTGGTAGTACAAACAACTACAGCGTAAAAAAACTGTGCCACTTCACTTGTTTTACTTCTTTACGTTCGTTAAATCAGAAGATAAATACAGAGAACATCGAATATCGATTAACTGCGTCTCTTATACGCTTTCTTTTAATCTTATTCACAATTACTTTCAAACGCAAAGACGACAAACATTAAGTTTTGTACGATGACGGAGCATACCCAAAAAAAATCCGAAAAAAAAAATTTCTTCCAAAAAACGTCAAAAAGAATTTGAGTCGGCGGGTTTATTTTGGGTCGGTCGCGTTTGGGCAAACATACAATCTTTTTATTTTGGCCTAATTTAGTATATTTTATTGTAAATATCCAGTTTTTCCAGGACTTTTACTTTTGGCCAGAGAGGAGTGGCCTCCTGTCTGTTTGAGATGCGCCTGAGTCAATTACACTTTTAACTCGTAAATGGGAAAAAGAAGATTGTTTATAACAAAGTTTCCAGTGGGATTTCTGTTAGACAGAACAACTAACATGACCAATGAAATAAATGTTGACAGTAAATCCTTATTTTTTTTTCATATCAAAATGAAATACGAAAATTAACACACTGCAGGATCTTTTAATGCACTTCCTGCTGATCTTCTTCTTCTTTTGTTAATCTGCAACGGAAAATATACCATCACGCTGATGTAAGTGGTACAGGGAGAAAAAAATATTTGTAAGTTGGAAAAGCACTTGGTCTGTTGTTTAGATCTGCAAAAATTTCTTACCAGTTTTCACTGGAAGGTGACACTATGAGGAGATATTTAAGCACTATTTATTAATATCGGATAGTGCACGGTGTCTGATTTAACTTGTTCTCAGTTATGCAAGAACATACAAAAAAGAAATTGCTTGGTCCCCCCTTTTTTTATAGCACCACGGGAAACTTGCACAGAAAAATTGAACTGCATTAACAACACAAATTCCTTAAAAGTTTTTTAGAATGATAACACAGTTACCTTTGTTTGCATTAGTCAAATTCTGGCTAAATAATGTAAGAGACCGTTGAAAAATTCTAGCAAGTTGCTGACCGGAAGACATGACTGACAGTGGTGTGTATAAAACCTAAGAGACTGGTCCTTGGTCGGAACCTTTTACAGTGATAATTCATATTTATTTACAAGGGAATGTAGACGACATCAATAGTTGTATTTTTGCCGGAAAAAACAATACAAACAGAAGGAATAATGATAGTTAAATTTAGTAAGTAAGTAAGTAAATTTTATTTAGAGTCGGCATATATATATATATAATTTGAAAAATCGCAAAACACATGCTGTACAAAGCATAAATAAATACATAAAAGCCGTGGTTTTTTGCGGCATTGATTAAAATATCTTAATTCAATCCGACAGAATAAGCATATGTCTGCCTATAGAAATGTCTATTTTACCTGTACCGACAATACAGTGCCAGTGTTGGAAAAAAAGGGGTTAAGCGGTCTATTTTAAAACAGGACAGATACAGACAGATAAAACCAGGACAGATACAGACAGATAAAACCAGGACAGTTATTTTCAATACGTCTTCATCTGTAACTTTTCAAGTTCTCTCAACAAATTGTTAAAATTGTTAAAATTAAAATTGTATAATAAAAAAAAAACAGGATGTCAACTTACATTATTTGTAAAAAAAAAAGTTGAAATAAAAAAGAAATATCATGCACTCTGAGGAAGAGAAAAAAATATATCCATGCATGATGCGACACTAACTCATGCTAGTATTTTGCAAATAAAAGATCAAGATCACATAAACACACAAATTGATTTTCAGAAAACACAACAAAAAGGGCAGCAAAATTTATAACTATGACACAATTAACATTAAAACATTTTGTTATCGGCTACTGGTGTACAAGTTGTATATGACATACCGAAATATTGTAAGTATAATTGTGGCACAGTTAACAACATTGATAAATTCATCTGTAGAAACTGATGTATTTCCTGATAAACTTAAGCAGGTCCAAGTAACACCAGTGCACACATTGACACAAAATCAACAGTTTACAAAACCATGCATAATATAAAAAAAGAAGATGTGATATGATTGCCAATGAGAGAACTCTCCACAAGAGACCAAAATGACACAGAAATTAACAACTATAGGTCACCCTTCGGCCTTCAACAATTAGCAAAGCCCATACCGCATAGTCAGCTATAAAAGTTCCCGAAATAACAATGTAAAACAATTCATACGAGAAAACTAACGGTCTTAATTATTTATGAACAAAAAATGAACGAAAAACATGCAATATGGGATGCGTGGTTGCATGGGTGTTTTATTATAACAAAAAATCTGCTTAAAATAAACCAGTGAACCTAATTCAGTGAAACCATTTTTATTTTGATGTCAAAGGACAAGGTCACTGATACTAAAAGTATATTTTTCAGTAGAAATTTGGTTTCAGCTGGATAACTTGTTTCCCTCCACAGATTTTAATGACACGTACACAGATGTTAGAGTAGGGGACAAGGAAGAACCCTGTTGATTTTGAGGTAAGTAGGTCAATAGTCACTGTCACTAAAAAAAGAATTTCCCAGTAGAAGTTTGGTTTCCCCAGGATAACTTGAGTTTCTTTTCATGGATTTTATAGAAACTTACATAAGTGTTAGGTTAGGGGACAAGGAAGAACCCTATTGAATTTGAGGTCAGTAGGTCAAATGTCAAGATCACTGTTACTAAAATTAAAAGCTTGAAATATACCATCACAGAAAGAATTATTATTTTATACCCTATTGTTCAATGTTGTCTCATATACATTATCCCCATACAAATACTTTTTATCTTCAAGTAGACAAACATAGAACAAAAATATTGCTCTTGAATGTCAAAGATAAAGGTCATTGTCAACAGAATCACTGTTCACTTCCACACATGTACATGGACCTTGAGCATCGCTCTTGTTAAGTTTATGCTATCGAGTCCATGGAGTACATTTCTTAATAGCTATTGATACTAGGAGTTTCAGATTTGGTCTGTAGAAATGTTTTGAGGAGTGGATTGTGTCACTTTACCTTGAATTTATTTCACTTTTCATTTCTCTTTAGTTTAAGTTTGCAACAATCATTTTATACAAATAGGCTGCAAGCAGTTAAGATATTAATTTTGTATGAAAACATTTTATATTCCTGATTACAGATTAAGTCACTCACTCAGTAACTACAAGCAGCTGTCCAACTATTGTTGGTTGTTATATATTCATCTAGGGGAGTTCATGTCAGTCTGAGTCTCTGACAATTGACATCAGATCTTTACAACGAGACATTTTTTGCGCCACACTTCTTTATTTTACTGTATATATTATAACAACTAACACACACATGACACAACTGTAGTATATCTTTTTAAACATTTAATTATATAAGATGTGTTTAAACCTCAAAATACCGTTCTTGTAAATAAAAGAACTTGAATTGATACATGTAGTGTATTCACAAATTGACTGGATTTCATTTACCTCTGTTAAAAGTTTTAATACTTGCTTTTTTTTGCAGGTGGTAGAAGAGAATTTATTTCTCTACAGAATGTGTTACAATTTGCTACAGGTTCCACAGAAGAACCATTGCTTGGCTTTACTTTACATCCTTCCATTGATTTTGTTGAAGTAAAACAAGGATCAAGCTTTTTACCAACTGCAAATACCTGCATTAACACCATGCAGCTACCTAGACCATCTCTGCTAATTGATTTACCACTCACAGAGGAACTTTTTAAGCTTTATGATTATGCTTTTTTAAATACTTATTTTGGGCTTTATTAAAGTTATAATATACTGAACAGCAAAAAGGGGTAACAACAGGATCACAACTAATATTGTAGCCATACTAATTTAGTATGCAAAATAATTCTGTATCCACACTAAGCTCTTTGTTTATATGTATGTGTTATCCAGATACGATAAAAAGCTCTTTGGTATGTATGTGTTATCTAGATACGGTAAAAAGCTCTTTGCTATGTATGTGTTACTTCGATACCGTAAAAAGAGCTTCTGGTATCTTAGTGTGTGAAACTAATAAAAAAAACTTTTGTATTTGTATAAACATGAACAAAACATCAAGAAAACCAGTTAGAAATAATCTCCTAGGTAGAAACAAGTATATGTGCCTCTGTCCTACATTTGGAATACTTTCTTTGTATTTCTGCCTTATGTCGATCTGATGAGTTGAGCCATTTTCAACTGATTCTTATAATTTGTTCTTGTGTTGTACTATATAGCACTACTGTCCCAGGTTAGCGGAGGGTTGTCCAGTGGTTGTCATTTGTTACTTATATTTGTTTTTCGTTCATTATTTTGTACATAAATCATGCCGTTAGTTTTCTCGTTTGAATTGTTAAACATTTCACGGTCATTTCGGGGCCTTTAATAGCAGACTATGCGGTATGTGATTTGCTCGTTGTTGAAGGCCGTACGCTGACCTTTAGTTGTTAATTTTTATGTCATTTTGGTCTCTTGTATACAGTTTACAGAGTTTTCTCATTGGCAACACACTACATTTTTATAAAAATAAACAAATGCGCTGTAGTTTCTTTCCGATGGAGTGGTGTATAACCTTTGAATAAGGCGCTCCAAAGATGATTTATTTGTTTCAAATTGATACAAAACCTGCCGCATGCTTTTAAAATCTGTCACAAGCCATGCACCTGTAATCCAGTGGTGGTTTTTTTTCGTTGCTTTCGGTCTGCGTTAGTGCTGTTTCGTTCATTTGTTGCAGTATGCAGCATCAGAGCGTTGTTTTTCTTATTATATTTTTTCACATTCTTTTAATCTTGGGGCTTTTTATAGCTGAGGGTAGGAATGCATTTACCGTTAGTCGTCAAATTGGTTAAAATCTTATATTGATGGGTCAAAATATCCTTATCGTGATTCGTCAGAGGTCTCAAATAATTATCCGTTACCGTAATTTATGGACATAATTTTACGTGATTCGTCAAAATCAATCGTTTTTTTTTATTCATCATGAAGAAAATGTACATTTTATTGTCATGCACAAAACAAATAGTTAACATCATTTGTCAAGAATATTTAGCCTTATTCGTCATGAAGGGGTCCCCATTACGACCCCAATATGATATGGAGTATATCGAAATCAGAGTTCTATATTTCAATAAGACTAAAAAAGTTTAACTAGTAAATAGATCAGCAAGTCAATATCTCAAACAATTCAGAATGTTCGTTATCGCCAGTCAATTCGTTACAAGAGTTATTGCCCTAAAATTACCTTTTTTTGTGTTATTGCATACTAGTATTATTTTGAAACTATAATGGATAGAGGGCAACTTTTATAGCGAAAAAGATCCACAATGCATGATCTACAAATCAGTTGAAATTGCTGAATTCGAAGGTCGACTCTTTATAGGAGTTATTCGATTAAATGACAATATTTACCATTTTATGATGCATTTTTTTGCATATTATCTTTAAATTATTGCAAATAGGTCAGCTTAAATAAAATTCTCAGTTGTCTTATTTGTGAGAGTTATTGTTGTGTTTTTGACAAACCCGTAACATAAAGAGAGTACCCCAAATCTGATAAAAACAAGAATGTGTCCATAGTACACGGATGCCCCACTTGCACCATCATTTTCAACGTTTAGTGGACCGTGAAATTGGGGTAAAAACTCTAATTTGGTATTGAAATTAGAAAGAACATATCATAGGGAACATGTATACTAAGTTTCAAGTTGATTGGACTTCAACTTCATCAAAAACTACCTTGACCAAAAACTTTAACCTGAAATTTGCACTGTCATTTCTATGTTCAGTGAACCGTGAAATTGGGATCAAAACTCTAATTTGGCATTAAAATTAGAAAGATCATAATCATAGGACACATGTGTGGACTTCAACTTCATTAAAAACTACCTTGATCAAAAACTTTAATCTGAAGTGGGACAGACGGACGAACGGATCCACAGACCAGAAAACATAATGCCCCTCTACTATCGTAGGTGGGGCATAAATATATCAGCTATACAAGATCAACAACAAAGAGGTACGTCATGAATTACATTCTTTTTTACCGTGTTGAAGATGCACAAAGTTTTAGACCTAGGTTGT
Organism: Mytilus edulis; assembly: GCF_963676685.1. Lineage (NCBI taxonomy): Eukaryota > Metazoa > Mollusca > Bivalvia > Mytilida > Mytilidae > Mytilus > Mytilus edulis. Next base: position 38,860,859 of record NC_092353.1, read on the forward strand.
CGACATATGCTTTTGCAGCCTCTAGTTTGTTTTTGTCACTGAAAAAAAATGAAATCTTTGAAATAAAGAAAAGAGAGTATAGTTATATTAAAAAAAATCGTTGGACACATAACATAATTAATTCTAAAGTAACGGTATATTACAGCTCTTTTCATAATGCTAGCAAGACAAAGGTTTGGTTGACTTGCTTGCTTAGTTCGTTTAAAAGTTTGATCAAGAATAGTGATTGACAATAATATACATGTAAGAAGGCGGACTTAAACCTGTGTATAGGTAAATTTGATTATTTGCTAATATCCAATCAAGTTTAAATATAATGTATACAAGTTTTAATCCGTTCTTTTTTATGTTGTTTTCAGATGTCAATCTTAATTACAATGATGCTTGAGCAAACATTGATGCAAACAAAGCAAGCAAGCCAAACAATCCGAGTTTTTCTTGCTAGCATTATGAAAAGAGCTGTAATGAATCGGAAATCATGCAGGTTAAAAATTCATGTCTTAATTTGCTGTAAAATGAAAGACTTCAGAAAAAAAAGACGACAAATGCTTAATGATTTCATCTCCTGAAATGGCACTAGACGATGTTAAAATATAAAAAAAAAATTGTTTCAGTAACGAGTCGTTGTTGCTTTATTTGCGTTAAGGATACTGCCATAACTTTGTCTTTCAAATCATTGCACACGATTTAGTACAAACGCTCCATTTTTTTGTCCACTTCCCCACCTGCCTGATATAGTCTGTCCATCATTGATTAAAAATCCAGAATATCCAACCTCTGTACCCGCCAATGTGGAAGTCGTTGTAAACTCAATACGAACAAAATCTGAAAAAGCTACCATAGTACCATCGAGTGTTATATCTTCATTGCCCTCGGAATCTTGTCCTGTTATGCTAATTCCATCGAACGTAAGAGTAAATCCGAATGCTATATCTTTACCGTCCTCATTGTAAGTTCCAATCCACTGAGATGTCGTCACAGGAGTCTGAAACGAAACAGCAGTACTATTGCATTCAATTTCATTCAACCCAAAAAAAGTCGACACAGTCATCAATGATGGAAAATGAAAAAGAGCATATCGATGAACAATAACTGGAGACGACGATCTCTACAGTCACCAGTTTTGGAAATTCCGTAAACACTAAGCATATGAAAACAAATCTACCAAAACATTATATGACCACAACACAACTGCCAAAACAATCTACGACCTCACCAGAACTATATCAAAACTACCTATGGCCACAGCCGACCTGCAAAACAATTTACGTTCTCACCACAACTACCAAAACAACATTTGGCTACACCAGACCTTGGAAAAGGATCCACGATCTCATCAGAACTACCAAAACAACCTATGGTTATAACAGACATACCAAAACAACCTAAGACCTCATCAGAACTACCAAAACAACCTATGGCTACTTCAGACCTGTCAAACAACCTCCGATCTCTTCAAAATTACCAAAACAACCAATAGCTACAACAGACCGGTCAACACTATCTACAATTTCATTAGATGAGCAAAATCAACATTTGGCTACAACAGACCTCAGAAAACAATCTACGATCTCACCAGAACTACCAAAATAACATATGGCCACCACCGCGTTCTGCCAAAACAATTTACAATCTCATCAAAACTACCAAAACAACCACCAATGACTACAACAGTCCTGCCAAAAGAATGTACGATCTCATCAGAACTACCAAAACAACATTTTGCTACAACAGTCCTGCTAAAAGAATGTACGATCTCATCAGAACTACCAAAACAACATATGGCTACAACAGTCCTGCTAAAAGAATGTACGTACGATCTCACCAGAACTACCAAAACAACATATGGCTACAACAGTCCTGCTAAAAGAATGTACGATCTCACCAGAACTACCAAAACAACATATGGCTACAACAGTCCTGCTAAAAGAATGTACGATCTCATCAGAACTACCAAAACAACATTTGACTACAACAGTCCTGCCAAAAGAATATACGATCTCATCAGAACTACCAAAACAACATATAGCCAACACAGTGCTGCTAAAACAATCTACAATCTCATTTGAACTACCAAAAAAAAACACCTGTGGCTACAATAAACTTGTCAAAACAAATCTTACCGGTATGCAGCATATTAAACCATCACATGATGTACACAATCTGCTGTTTCTTATCATATTGCATTCGCTCTCGAGTACACAATTCCCGCCATATTCGTATGTGCATGCAGCGTCACCTGTAGATAAGATACATTCATTAATTGGGAGCAAAAAAATGGCAATCTGAAAAAAACATTATTTAATTTTGTTGGAATAGAGATACGGTTCAAATCATGAGTATAGTATTCATGTTACTTTTCTCTCTCCATTAAACGCGTACGCACATGTAATTCAATTGCTGATTGTCTGGAAAAAAGAAACTGTCTGGTTCAAATAAAATCTATTAATATAGTATTAATGAATGGGTGTTTTTATAATGGCCCTGTTATATGTCCAAGGTCTGTAATAATGGTCGAGGAAGTCTGTATTAAATGGCCCGAGGCAACGCCGAGGGCCATTACAGACATCCGAGGCCATTATTACTGACCGAGGACATATAACAGAGCCATTATAAAAACACCCATTTCTTAATACATTTATTAACCAACTGAATAAAAGTGTATGTGTTGCTGACAACTTGATGTACTCTCTACCCTTTTAATGACAGTTTAGTTTGAAAAAAATAATTTGTACTTCACCATGATAAATCTTTTAATATACCAAATATCCAAGATATTAAGTTGACAGAAGTTATGTGTTGAAAAACAGGATGAACAGTGATCCCTATATATGGTTCTTCAATGTTGGTTGCTGGTTACTAAATTAAATAAAATACAAAAAAGTGTTATACTCTTTTCAACTTAATTTTATTAACTTTATTAAAAACCCTAACTGTGCTTAATACAGACAAACCGGGCATTAATACAGGGCCATTACAGAAAAACAGGGGCATTACAGAAAAAACAGGGCTATTACAGAAAAACAGGGCCATTACAGAAAAAACAGGGCCATTACAGAAAATATATATTTTTTAATAAACAGTCATTTTTGGCAATAATGTACTTAGTTGGTTAATAAAACGTTGGTAATGAATGTAGATCCGGGAAACATTTTGACACTTAAATAAACATAGGTATGAAATGTAAAACCTGAACAACATATTCTTGAAGTAGTTAATCGTTATACAAATGTATTAGAACAAGGGCTGGGTATGAAGTAAACATGTGTCTTATTAATCGTTCCAAAATCTTAATGAAAACGTCAGTAAAATTCCTATAGGAAAGTATGCCCCCTTTAAGTAATGGTTGTTATTTGTATCTGAGTGTGTGCTTTTGATGGAAATCTCATAATTGAAGCAAGTGAAGTGTTCTTTAAAGGCAATCATCTTTCTGATATTACAATGTAAGTCGAAAATAATCTGACAACGCCCACCATGGCAAAAAAAGAACACAACACAACATAGAAAACTAAAGAGCAACCCGAAATACACAAAACAAAAACCGGGGATATACCAATCATTTACCTTTTAATATGCACGTTAAAAATATGGATTGTCTCTTCTGATATATTCTACAGATCTCTACTGGACAACTTACATGGTGCACAACACTTTGTCCTGCTACAGCATTTCCCCGGTGAATAAGCTTCAAATCCAGATCCAAGGACACTACAGTCAGCTGACTTGGATTTGCATTTTCCATTGACAGCTCTACACACTTTTCTGTTGCCTATAATATGTGTGCAATAAACAATGTATTTTGATTGGTGAGAAAGAAAAGAAACAAATACAGACTAAATATAAAAACATACTTTTCATTGATACTAAGTGCCTAAACCGTCTTATTTTTCTCGTATCATTTATATTTTTATGATTTGCCTGTTCTTATTTTTTAAATACTGAAATTCATGTCTTTGTTTGTTTCAGTTTTTACTTCTTCATTTCTTATCAACGACATCGATAAACGGCACCAACTCGAAAGAGAATTTTAGAACAACTTGCGTACATATTAAGAATTCTCTTTGAGTGAATCGGAATGATAGTAAAGTTACAAATAACAAACAATAGGCAACTTGAGAATTATAATGTGTTATACGCTATGAATTCTATGTTTCTAAACTTTTTATTTTATTCTATTTTATAGGGATGTCATTTAACGAACACTTGATACATTGTACATGTAAAGTTATATATGTTACAGTGAATTTGTATAATCAGGGATTATGTAGACTCCCTGATTTTTCAGGGAATATGTAGAATCACTAAAATTATTAGTAATTATATATAATCCCTGAAAGTGACCAGTGATTTTACATAATCACTGAACATTTGAATAATTATTCTACAAATTCCCTAATATAATTTCAGGGATTATGAATAATTTAAGGATTCTTTGTTTGATAAAAAAAAATATATAGACAGAACAAATTAATTCGTTCATAGTGTGTTAATTTACCATTTATTTTATTGAGTTAAGCCTTCCAATTGATATTTAATCGTGTGTTTTTCTATGTTGTGATGTTATACTATTGTTTCAGAAAAAGGTAGAAGGTTTGGTACCATTAAAACGTTTAATCCCGCTGCAAATGTTTGCACCTGTAATTTATACATGTTTTTCGTTTTTTTTTATATAAAATGTAGATTAGACCGTTGGTTTTCCCGTTTGAATGGTTTTACACGTTTAGTAATTTTGGAGCCCTTTATAGCTTGTTGATCGGTGTGAGCCAAGGCTCCGTTTTGATGGCCGTACATTGACCTATAATGGTTTACTAAATTATAAATTATTATTTGGATTAAGAGTTGTCTCATTGGCACTAATACCACATCTTCCTATATCTATCAAATTAACATTTTTTTTACTTTCATATTCCTTGTCAGATGAAATAATTTTGCTCTTAAACACAGAGGAAGGTCTTAAAGATATAACCATACAGGGTTTCAAGATAAAGTTGAAGACTTCAAAATTAATAATATCAAGATTCCCTTTGTAGCGATAACTTAACATATATTGTTTGTTTTTAAAAGCCAGCGTCAAATGGATATTCATGTTCTATTTGTAAATCTACACAGCATGTGTTTTTGTGGTAGATGTAAAACAAATGGTGAAGAAGATCATGCAACATCTGTATTTTGGTGTTTTTTTGTTTTTCTTCTTCTCCTCAAATGAACAAGAAATTCAAACAGAGAGAACTTACGCATCTAAATGTATAGAAAAAACTAAGGATTGGCAATTAGAACAAAATTGTAGAGGAAGCTGGAATTTGGTGTAATTTTCTCATAGCAATTCCACACGGTAAAAAATGAAACGAAATCCCAATAAAACATAATTGTAATTGTTCACCAAAAGTCGGGAAAAGGATATTGCCTGGCAAAAAAAATGGGGTCTTGCAAGAACCAGTTCGAGGCTGCTTATTCTCTTATTTTGGAACACTTTATTTCTCTTAGGCGGGTCATAAAATCTGATTCGATATGTGCAGGTAAATGTTTTCTAAAATATGGATATTGTGGTATTTGTATAAGTCAACGAAAAAAAAGTCACAGGAAAAAAAGTCACAATAAATAAAATTATTTGAAAGAAGTATGTTGGAATGCACATAACAAACATAATTTTTTTTCATGTCTGAAATAAAAAAAAAATAAAAAATCACAATATATAAAATGTTTTATAAGAAGTATGTTGGAATCCACATGACAAAAGTCATTTTGTATATCAGCTGTATATGTATGAAATAAAAAATTAAAAAAATTGCAGTTTTGTTAAATAAAAATACTACTACTTGTAAAAGTGTATCAGATCAATTATTTTAAGTAAAAGCTTTAAAAATTTATATAGGTAAAGCGCACATATTAACAGATTTCTTTTTATTTATGGGTTAATTAAAGAAAAAAATATTCTTTTCATCATTTAAAAAAAAAAAAATACAGTATAATGCTGTTTAATATGATTTTATAGCATACATTATTTGACTTTTATTCATTTTCTTTATAAATAAAACTATTTCTTCATTTCAGTTATTATGTATAATCCCTGACGTTTTTTCTAGTGATTATACATAATCCCTGAAAATTTTAGCGATTATATATCTATACTATTAAACGAGAAGACCTCATTTTGGGTGTCGCTTCTCTTCCTTCCACAATAAATCAATCATCATGCGTCTGTGTCCTATAGGTAACATGCATAGTCGCATTTGTCATCCATTCTTATGATTATTCAGATTGAGTTACTTTGGGAGAAAAACGACAAAAAAGAGTTCGGATATGATTCCGTCATCGGACTGACTTTTAGTCATAGATAAGACTTCCGGTTTTAAAGATGCATAAATGCAACCAATCGTATGATAGATAACAAAAATGAAAAATAAATAAGCCAATCAGAGCGTTCTCCATATCATGGTGTTTAGATCGCAAGAACCACAACTATTATACCTCCTTATAGAGGACAATTATTTTTCGCGTTTATCTACATGTAAACTACGATTTATATACTACTTTAATATATAGAGACTGTCTGTATTCTGTCGGGGACTTTCTATGTTAGTATGTTAGTATGTTAGTATAGAAAGTCGGCCCTGATTCTGTCTACTGTTTTCTTTGAAATTTTTACTATTTAAGGGGTCATACCACTTGCATATATATTAAAAATAAGTAAAACATGCTCAACTTCAGCTGAAACTACCTCGACCAAAAACTTTAACCTGAAGCGGGACAGACACGGACGGACGAACGAACGAACGAACGGATGTACAGACTAGAAAACATAATGTCCAGACACACGAAAATAATTGAATTTAACAGAAAGGAAACAAATATCGGACTTCGGAAAAAGGGAGAGGGCTTTTGATACCTTTTATAAAATTTTCAATACATAATATCTTTTACAAAAAAATCATCCTACAACAGTCTACAAGCTGTATATGCCCGCGATTTCGCGGGTGTGTTCTAGTAATCCTTAAACTGGCCAGTGATTCTACATAATCCCTGAATTTTTCAGGGATTCTACATAATCACTGATTATACAAATTCACTGTAACATATACAATTAGCGAGCTTCTCAAACCTGTACTAAAAAATGATGGATATTGCACTAAATGACACATGCCGAGGTAAGAAGCATTTGAAAAAAAATATCACAATTAAAGTACTGAATTAACGTTGTCATAATTATGTTCCTTGAACATATTCCGCTTAAGAAGATGATGTTAGCAAATTGGTATGTGCCACAAAATGGGCGTTTACAGGCGGACATGAGTTTGAATTAACCATAATTATAAAAAACATTATGAATCTGATTCTGAAAAGAAATAAATCCCGAGTATTTTTTGTAAAAGGGACGCATTACTTTATCTACCTATTTGTCCGTACGTTAATTTGTCAGTCCATCCAAAAACGAGAGAAAATGTTTCTACATGTTTATTTCTTTTTACTTTTGATTTAATTACTTCTGTTGAATAGTGTAAAAATTTCAACTTGCATACGAAGGGCGTGTCTCGTCACTGTTGGTAGTGCATTTTATTCCCGATCTAGCTACTTACCTGCTTTTTATTCCTATTGTAGCTATGTACGTGCTTTTTATTCCTAGTGTAGCTACTTACGTGCTTTTTATTCCTAGTGTAGCTACTTACCTGCCGTTTTTATTCCTTTTTATTCCGAGTGTATAGCTACGTGCGTGGTTTTTTTCTATCTACTTTGAGTAATACGTGATTTGTTTTCCCGGTCTACTTACTCGTAACGCTGAAAATGCAAATGAAAATGCAAAGACACCCAAATGCTGTTCCAAAAAAGGAATATCCGGAACACATGCTGAGTCAAACTTCAGCAAAACTTCAAAACAACTGGTCCAACAAAACTTAAAAATAACAGTTACTGGTTCTGTTAGAATATGATTGGCTTTGATGTTTACATATATAGAAATCAATTTGATTATACAGCAGAAGTGTCTATGGTTCTAATTAGATATTAAACTGAGTACAAAATGAGTGCAATAATATTGTACCAGCTGTAAGATTTCATAAAAGTACTAGTATAATGTATCAGCTTTTAACACAATTACACAGACATTTTATAAGCGTCAAATAAATATCTACTCCATCTCTCGTTTTTTATAAAGTCTATATTACCACGGTTAAGCAAAACTTACCAGACAATTGGTAAGGAATGTAACATCAAACTATAAATCATTCGATTCGAAATTTTATAAATGAGAATATAAAGATATTAGAAAAACAAATTTATATCAGCTTTTTTTCTGTTTTACTTTAGTAATGTCAAATCTATACTTTCCTAAATGATAACCAATGTATGTGTTTATTGCTTTAAACTCTGAAACATAAGATTCAGTCAGAACATTAATCATTTAAAAAATTAAACGTTCGATAATAAAGATCACCTAGTATGGGTAGACAACTCATTACGAGCGAGATGTTTGGCTAGCTATAACATTTTCCTTTTCCTTTGCATTTTCCTTGAGTTTGGTTTATTTGTTATTTTACTTTTTCTTCATTTACATGCTCACTTTTAGTAGGTTAGATAATGCCGCACTTCAAAAATTGAAGTTTAGCGATATTCAATATGACCATGTAATTACAGGGACCTCAACCAGGAACATATATATTAACCAGATTGTTAGATATACTGTTCCCAGCCTCAACATAATATGGCATACCAAGAGATTCTAAACTTTCTAAAAAAAGGATCAAAATATAGTTTTACATCGAAAAAAAGGGAAAGAGTGCCATCATTATATTACATAATAATTTATGCTCTTTCGTCAGGATTTTATATGTTTATCGGAGTATTTAATTTTGGAACCAGATCTTATGAATTTTTAACATTGTAGAAAATAGTTTATTTTTATTTTTCGATATCAGTATATAGTCAGAATATGTTCCAAAACCTGCGATCTTATTTAAATTAATAAAAAACACAAATCAGAGTTTGCCAGTGTTTTGCAAATATACCTATAGCTTATATGACATATTGTTTTAATGTACTGGTATCTTGTGCAGCTTTTATCATCTTTCATAACTCTTTATTGAGTTGCTTTTTTTTTTTATTATAAAGTTAAAACATGTAAAATGCATAATGGATATATCTTTAGTTTTATTCAATTTATTCAATTTCCCCCAAAACATCCAGACGAATACAACAGCTGTTTAATTGCGTCATCACATTAATGTGCATACCAAATGAATTATGTAATACAGACAAAGACAAATATAACAGGGAATATTAGAAATCACTCAGAATCAGGATGACTTTTACATGTGTTTTACCATTTACTTACCGGTATGATGAACATGAGTGTAGCTTCTTTAGGCGTGCTTACATATTTTTTTCACAAACAGCAGTTTTTTTTTTTTTTAATTATGACAACTATATCTATAGATGTATATAATATGTATCTGTAAACAACCCATGCAGCTCGGGGACATGCTTTACCCCTCCAGCATATATAATGGACTTAAATTTGAGCACTATCTTTATTTGTCGGGAAGAGAGTTAAGAGAACTGGAACAGTTTACTTAAACAAATCTTTACCATACCTTATTGTTCTCAGTTTTGGTATCTGTTACATATTATCATGGCGATCATTGTAGCAAAACGTAGCACTCTCACATAGTATATGCCATATGACGTTTACAGATAAGAATAACATTGGGTAGGCAGTCAAACGCTTTTCAATGAGAAAAGCTGCTGAATATTCATTAGTGAAGGACCATTTGATTTTTTTGTTGGCATGACTTTTTATTTTCATTTGTGTGCCACACATAATGATTTGCACGTATTTTCACTTTTATGACACAACTGTTTCTGGCATTTTCTGTCAGTGAAGAATAATTTTTTTTTCATCCTGTCTAAGGCAAGGATATTTATTTCAGCCATGCCTAACCTTATACATTTCCAAGCACGTTTCTAATAAATCTTCTAAGAGTTTTAATGGATTTGTTTGACAGTCGTATTCATTCCTGCATGCAATTAGGCCGCTGTTGTCTGCTCTTGCTACGGTCGGGTTGTTGTCTCTTTGACACATTCCCCATTTCCATTCTCAATTTTACTGATTAAAAATTGACCAAAGATGTTTCCGGAAAAACTATTAATAATAAATTTTTAGATTGGATAAACTGACAGGAATGAAGTAATTTTTAGGAAATGATCACACTTCAAGTACTAATCATTGCTGTATCCTGCAGTGCCTCCTCAAGTTAGCTTATCAGGGGAAAAAACCATGTTTCGATAGATGAATTAATCTAGTTATATGATCTAATAGGCTTAATGACTGGTTAATGGTTTACAACATTTCATTATAGTGTCACAACTGTACTAGTTGTTGGTTTTTGTGATTTTGTTATGTCGTTGACCATAAATTACGGATATTTTACGATATTCCGATTCCGATTTTCTCTTTTAATATCAGTTCACGATTAACTCCCTTGTGTTGTCTGCAAAATGGACTTTGAAGCTGAATGAGGAAATGTTTCGAAAAAAAAACATTTACAAACATTATGCTTCTTAAAGTTGGCTTTTTTTGCGTTGTTTGTCCTGTTGTCTTCATTCAAGTGATGCACTGTCATGCAGTTGATCCTGATGTATTTCGCAACATTGTAAGAATACACCTTATCGCTATTCCCGGCTGACCCGTCCGCTTGAACTTTTGACGTCAACAACAATCACTTTTCCATTGTGGCGTCAGACATTTTGTTTTATGACGTCAAAATTTTACGGGAACCTGTGTGATTTCCAGCAATGGCGGACAAATAGCGATAAGGTGTATTTGTTTATAACCAAAAATTAAACCTGTGTTTATGTACACTCACTTACATTCAAAGATTGTTGGGTGACTTTATTTGCGAGTCGCGCCGGTTTGATTAATGTAATGTTAGATTTTTTTTCTTTTTTTTTTATTTTCTTTCTTTTCCTTGAAATTTTCATGTTAATTAATAAATGTAGATATATTTTTTAATTTTTGGAAAAATATGTTAAGCACAGTTGCCACCTAATAGTATGTATTTTAAAGTACAAGTGAGTTGTTTACCAGAGTGAAATATAAATACACGCGAGATTTAAATAATTACAAGGGAGACAATCCAGTGTCAACAGCGACACCTACAGAATACAGAAAGCTGTGATTAATTGTTGGTTACTTAAACGTCCAGTTGCAAATATATCATACATATCAAGGACGATTAAAGTCCCGGCTTGCACACTGATTTAGCCTATTATTTAAGGTTCATCATAACCTTTTGGCTAAAATGGCCGTATTTACACCCCAAATTTTACTCTGAGTACAGACTTACCTATACACATGCAACAGTTTTAAGGGATGGCAGGAACTGGATATATAAATTTTAAATGCATTTTATGTTTCAGAAAATTATAAACTTTTCTAGATTTTGCTATCCATTTTTTTTCGTTCCTGCAGAAGGTGCAAAAATTAACTAAGTAGTGAAAACGATTGAGAAGCTCCCCTCATATAATCAATGTTGTGAGTAGTATTGATTTAAATGGACAATAGATGGACAATAGACACCTGTAAACAATAGGTGATTTAACAGGTTTAAACTGTGTAACTGAGTGGACCGTATCAAATGAAACTCGGGTGTTTGTTTATTTTGCTATCTTCTGCAGACTGGAAAAAAATATGAACATCAAAATCCAGGTAAGTTTTTAATTTTCTGAAATGTAGACTTCATATAACTTTTATATATCTAGTTCCTGCCATGCCTTAAAACTTTCCTGGATGTACCAGTTTGTCTGTACTCATAGTAATTTTGGAGGTGTAAACACGGCCATATTTTTCAATTCCTTATGATGAACCTTAAGGAATGACTGTAATATTTTTTCTGTCTATGAAGAAATAACATAAAAAATTTGGTGCACACTGAATAACGTGCGTAGCGGGTTATTTAACAGTGTGCACCAGATTTTTTATGTTATTTCGAATAGACAGAAAAAATATTACAGTCATTTTTTATAATTTAATTTTAAATTCCATTTTAAACCGTAGAAAACCATGAAAAAACGTTGAATACGTCACGGTCACATGACTAAATTATGTCTATGGGCTCATAACAAAATAACGTCAGCCAATCAGAAGACACGTTACATCCAAAATTAAATTATAGTTCTATAAATAATCTATAATACTAAAATTACGAGGTCCAATTTATCAGCTGTCATCACGTAAAAACGATGAATCAAAGAATTCAACTTTATATCTAACATATATAGTACAATGCTGTTGATCAAAAATTACACCACTCCAGACCCCTTTGTTTCCCACATAATTAATATTGCCAATAATTAAGAAGTTCCGGGTCGAATCCGATACCGATACCAATAGTATATTCACCTGTTACCTATTACCTTATCTGTACGTTCCGCATCTGACAGGCGCACCACCAAACGCTGTATTTAGGATTTTGCTATATACACGGGTCGTAATCAAAGGGTTGACACTACTAAATTCAATCATTGTCACATTGTTCCCGATTGTAGTATTTTAATCAGTATGACTTTTTAATTCAGCCACAGACCCGCGATATCACGGGTGTGTTCTAGTACACCTTATTATCGCTATTTGTCCGCCATTACTGGATATCACACAGGTTCCCATAAAATTTTGACGTCATAAATAGCTCGAGAATATCATATGGCTTTTTCAATATCGCATCCGTATCAACCCCGAGACACCAATATAATCCCAAGGGCTCTGCTCCAGGGATTATATTAGTTGAGGGTTGATACAGTGTGTGATATTAAAAAAGCCATATCATATACACTTTATTATATACATTTACCTCAAGTAGATGTTTTTTTATGTGACATGACGTCATACAGATGATAGGTTTGACATGACGTCATACAGATTAGGATTTGAAAGCTTTGCAACAGTGACTGCAATCTATGACGTGACGTCATACAGATTAAAGCTGGATAAAGCTTTGCAACCGTGCTGATATTGATATCATCACGGGTGGCTGATACAGCACGCTTGCCATTAATTGTATTACACATACAATTTATCTGTATTTACTACTAAGTATATAATAAAACAAAATATCAGACGCCACAATGGAAAAGTGATTGTTGTATGACGTCAAAAGTTCAAGCGTCCAGGTCAGCCAGGATTTGCGATAAGGTGTATAAGACTTTGAAAGTTCACATCATTTACATTCAAAGTTTTTTAAATGATATTTTTTTTTTTTACTATCAATGTTCAATTGTTGAATGGTTCATCATTGCAAGGACGTATATTACATGATAGTAAAAATAAACTCATCATAGAAACCAGGACTAAATTTTATATGTACGCCAGACGCACGTTTCGTCTACAAAAGACTCATCAGTGACGCTCGAATCCAAAAAAGTTTAAAAAAAAAGAAAAAAAAGCCAAATAAAGTACGAAGTTGAAGAGCATTGAGATCCAAAATTCCTTAAAGTGTTGCCAAATACAGCTAAGGTAATCTATGCCTGAGGTAGAAAACCTTAGTATTTCAAAAAATTCAAAATTTTGTAAACAGTTAATTTATAAATATAACAATATCAGTGATAATTCATGTCAGCACAAAAAAAAAGAAATATCCAGAAAAAAAAATGAATGTAAATTAATGAAATGAACTTTCATCTGTCAAAGTCTTATATTATAGGACTAACTAAGCCTGATGAATACAACATATTGCTGTTTGGGAATCTATCCTGGTTGACACAAGAATCTACCCTGCTTGAACTATTGACGTCGTACAACAATCACTTTTCAATTCACACCATCTTGGGGTCAGATATTTTGTATTATGAAGACCAAATTTTTGGGAAACCTTTGTGATGTCCAATAATGGGGGACAATTAGCGATAGAGGTGTATACATGTTCCAATTAACAAGTTTAAGTGTTTCATGCTAAGTCAAACTTCAGCACTGATTTAACAAAACTTATAAACAACAGTTACTGGTTCTGTTAGAATATGATTGACTTTGATGTTTTCTTATATAAAACAAATTTGACTAAACAGCAGAAATATAGATCTACAGTTACTAATTGGATATTAAAGAAAAAAATGAGTGCAAAAATATTGTACCAGCTGCAAGATTTCCCTAAAAGTACAAGCAATGATGACAATTTATTTTGATGAAATGTAGCTTGCTCTTTTTTCAAAAATAAAATCATAAGTATGGGTGACATATGAAATTTTTCAATCTATTGGTCAAGCAAAACAGTTCAATTTTGATTAAATTATTGTAATATTGATGAAGAAACACTTATTTGTAAATAATTAGACATTTGTGAGCAAGGTTTTGTATAGTAAAGAGATATATAGAATTACCATGTGTATTTTTTTTTTATTAAAAGATAGGTATTGTTATATGTTTTAAAAAATAAACAGAAAGAATGATGTCATTGAAATTTGTTTTCTTGCTGAAACATTCCTTTATGAAATATTTTCTATAAGAGTTATCTCCCCTTGTGTTCTTGCTAAAAGTTAAAAAAAAATCATTAACACTACTTAACAAAAAAAACAAAAACTTTTAAGAGTTATCTCAACTTATGGTTAAGTAAAAATTTAATCAAACAAAAACAAATATTTGATATTTTTTGAAACTCTAAATAGTGCAACAAATCACTTCTTTTTTTTATTTAGATAAACAGTCATATATATTAATTGCCATCTGTCCCAAAACTTGCTGATTTTAGGAATGAACTGGACTGATTGTGTATTGCTATTTTACAATGCAATATGGCAGTAAACAGTTAATCTATTGTAACAATAACATCACTATTTGACTAAAGTAATCAGATAACATATAATTCAATACAATTATTTGTAAAGATAGCGAAATTTAAAGACTACTTAGTTGGTCAGTTATCTATTAATATAAAAAAGAAGATGTGGTATGATTGCCAATGAGACAACTGTCCACAAGAGACCAAAATGACACAGACATTAACAACTATAGGTCACCGTACGGCCGTCAACAATGAGCAAAGCCCATACGGCATAGTAAGCTATAAAAGGCCCCAATAAGACAATGTAAAACAATTCAAACCAGAAAACTAACTGCCTTATTTATATATATATAAGACGAAAAACAAATATGTAACACATAAACAAAAGACAACCACTGAATAACAGGCTTCTGACTGTTAAGTATATTTTTTAAAAATTTTATGTAGGATAAATACAGAGCAAAAAAGTGAATTTATGGGGTAAATTACCTTTCTGCATCAATTTAGTGAGTATAAAAAAACTGTATTTTGAGGACTGTTTGTTTCAGACACAGCTGGTCACAAGTAAAGGCTATCCTTGTCAAGATCACACAGTAACCACAGCTGATGGCTTTATTCTGGGGATACAGAGAATACCACATGGAGCTCATGGTCGACTAGGAAATGGACCAAGGCCTGTAGTGTATTTACAACATGGATTGCTTTGTGACTCTACTTTGTGGGTTACAAATATTGTAAAAGACAGCTTAGGTACTTTTAATTCCTTTCTTTACTTCATTTAAGTCATAGCAAGAATACTTTTTTTCATTCCTTTTTCATTATTATTTATAAGTGTTAACCATGTCTGTTGATGAGTCATTCTGATTATCAAACAGTTGTCCAGACTTTGATTTTTAAACTTCAAATCTTTTTTATTTGCAGATTCTTTAATTTTCATATTTAAGGCATGTTTCACATGTCATGGATTAGCACGAGTATGCTTGAAATAAAATATATAAAAAAAATCTCCTCAGAAAATGAAATGTCACTTTTTAATTTTTTCATATACTTCAAATCATTTATATATTAGATTAATGCTATATAATTTTTTTCAGCTTTTCTGCTAGCAGATGCTGGATTTGATGTTTGGCTGGGCAATTCTCGTGGAAACACCTATTCCAGAAGACACAAGACACTATCTCCTAAAAATCCAAAGTTTTGGGATTGGAGGTAAATAAACTGCAAAGTTGTGAAATCATTATTACAATAATTACATTAGATGTATGGTTCATTATAATACTTTATTCTGGTTGGCTAACTGCACATTACGTGTTATTCCTTAAACAGTTGCATTGCTTAATACAACTTTTCATTCATGATAACATGTGGTACAACAATAAAGTGCACAGGTGAATTAAATAAAAAAGATATATAAAATTCGTGTTTTCATGATCATAGATAAAAATTGTAATTATAAGTATTGAATGCTTCTTTTTGTAACTTTATAGGGTTGTAAAAGCGTTGACCGTGCACACAGTTTTAGAATGAAGCGCTTCCACGCTTTATACAAAATGTACTTCGGTCAACGCTTTTACACCCCAATAAATTTACAAAAAGAAGCATTCAATTCTTAAATAAAAATACAAGTTATGTCTCACCTACAAGTGTCAAAGAATGCAAGATAAAGGGATGATAACTATCTCATTTTCATGCATCTTTGTTATCTCTGTTTCTTTTTACATGTTATAGATATAAGAGGATGTGGTATGAGTGCCAATGAGACAACTCTCTGTCCAAGTCACAGTTTATAAAAGTAAACCATTATAGGTCAAAGTACGGTCTTCAACATGGAGCCTTGGATTACACTGCACAGCCAACTATAAAAGGCCCCGAAAATTACTAGTGTAAAACCATTCAAACGTGGAAACCAATGTTCTCATCTATATAAAAAGCAAGAAACTAGAAACACTTATGAACCACATCAACAAAAGACAACTACTGAACATTAGATACTGGACTTAGGACAGATGCAAACAATTGCAGCGGGATTACTTGATTTTATGACACCAAACCTTACCCTTATCTGAAAACAATAGTGTAACATCACAACATAGATTGACACACTAGGAATTATCAATTGAATGGCTTAACTCAATCATAAGACATATTTACACAAGTGAACAATTCTTAGATCTATTTCACTCTTTTTTACCTGATTTGTAAAAAAATAATGATACATATTTTTAAAATATTCTGATGCAGTTAACTGAGGTCTAAATGCATTCAAAATTTCATAAAATTCTGAAAGACTGGCCCATTACATAAACAGCGCCTGAATATGGATTATCATGAAGTGCAAAAATAAACTGATAGTAATTATACTGAACGTTTTTTACTCACATATAAAAAAGTGATTAATTTTAAAAACTTTCAGTTGGGATGAAATGGCCCAATATGATATTCCAGCAGCCATTGATTATATCATACATACAACAGGCCAACAACAATTGTATTATATTGGACATTCCCAAGGAACTCTCATTGGTTTCTCAGCCTTTTCACAGAATCAACAAATTGCTAAAAAGGTGAGTAATAAATAATAGAAAGCAAAAAATTAGTCAAGGAAATGAAGTATAGTTACGCAATTATGTAAAATAGGAAGATGTGGTATGATTGTCAATGAGACAACTCTCCACCAGAGACTAAAATTACATAGAAGTTAACAACTATAGGTCACTATAATGCCTTCAACAAGGGCAAACCCATTCTGCACGGTTAGCTATAAAAGGCCCCGAAATGATGAATTTAAAACAATTCAAACGAGAAAGAAAACTGCCTGATTTATGTACCAAACAATAAACGAAAAACAAATAGATACACAGCAACAAACAACAACTACCATAACATAAGTTAATTTTATTGTACACCACTGCTCTGAAAGAGAAGGAATTTTAACAAGCCGATGTAAGCCTTAAAGTAAACCTTGTTCAAAATTAAATTATTGAGTCTTTAATAGACAATTATTATGCTAAATGAACCTTTAATTTTAAGACCAGATCTAGCTTTAAAGTCCGTGTGAACTTTTGTCATCACTTAGTGTTATCAGTAAACTTGTCACAAAAACATGAAACTCCTTTCGAATTTTAGACAAACTTGGTATGATTGAATCATGGAAGGTCTTTTGCAAATAATCCTTGTTGGCTTCCAATAAACTGTAAAACATGGCCACCAATGACTATCTTTCACTCTGATGTGGCCATTTACAAAATCTCCACTGAAAGTACATGGAAACTTTTGTTTTGTTTTGGGTATTAAGGATTGGAAGACAAGTATTTTACAAAAAACACTCTTTATTTGATATTGAATAGCTGGCAGACAAGGCGGCATTTATAGCACATATTGAAATCTTATGGCAAATCACATTTTCTAATACGTTATAGCAATATTGGGTCTAGGTAACATCCATCTTTCCTGGTTGTATTCTAGAATGATGCAATATTTTTATTATTGGGGAAAATGCTGGACCTTGTTTTGCTCAAATAATTACATTTTAAATTTTATAACATTATTTCTATGCAGCATTTCATAATATCATTATAATTGTAACTCACTTCTTTGTCCATTTTTCAACAGTTAAAAAAAACATGTATGCAAAATTTTTTGAATTTACTGAATTTATTTATTTTTTCAGGTGAAGCTTTTTATAGCATTAGCACCAGTAGCCTATTTAGGACATACTGAAACTCCACTGAAGATACTGGCTCATTGGCCTGCACAGGTTGGCAAATAAGTTCAATACAAATGTTTTTATTTTAATACTTAACATTCAAGACTTGAATTTACACATTGGTCTGTAGATTTAAGTCATTAACAGTAAAATTATTTGAATAAAAAGCCAGGGATATCACAGGTCCATTTTAAACTCATAAGGTGAATAGAAACTGACAAGATTCTTGGCAAAAGAGGATAAATAACTAAAAATTAACATCACAAAAAATGCATAGAAAACTGAAGGCTGAGCACCCACAAAAAATGAGGGGTGATTTCAGCTGCTCCAGATAAGTAATCAGATCTTACTCCACTAGTAGCACCCACCATATTGCCTATGGTAAGTACAAATCCAGTAATCAGTAATCATGTATTCCCAAATCTTATCCTCTCTCAGGGTTATAAACATGTATACTCATATACTAAAAAAAAGCATATGTTTTTATGTGTATAGCCATACCTGAATAGTGAAACTATATTCTTCATGGCCATATAAAAAAAAACTTTTATTTTATAGGTGTACTTTGATGTATTTGGAGACAAGGATTTTCTGCCTTCTAATTGGTTCTTCAAGTTGATGGCTTTAACAGCTTGTAGAGACAAATTGACCCTACCAATCTGTACCAATGTATTATTTCTTCTCTGTGGTTATGATTACAAAAATCTAAATCAGGTATATACAGTAAAGTCAGAAATATGACAGTCAATATCCCTTCAATTGATGTGTTTGAGCTTTTGATTTTGTCATATGCTTAGAGACTTCCGTTAGGAATTTTCCTCTGAGTTCATTATTATTTTTTTTATCTTTAATATTTATTTTCTGTTAATATTTGGATTGACTCAGGTTCCTCCTTGAAACATAATTTATAAAACTTTTATACCAATTTTGAAGAAAAATTTAAATATATATATTTATTGTTAGATTGATATTGTTGTGTAACTTTTCAGTCCAGACTACCAGTATATGTCAGCCATAGTCCTGCAGGAACATCAGTCAAAAATATGATACATTATTCACAGGTATGAGTAAAATGCTTTAATGACTGTCCGATAAAATAGGTGACCATTGAAACATTTCAATGACTATCTCATAAAGAAGTAAACCTTGAATTTTACTTCTAAAGGTGCTTGTCCAGTGAAGCTCATCAGTTATACTAAATACATTTGTAAAATAGCCCTCTTTCTCTGTACATTTGTTGGTCTGTGTTGTCTGAAAATGATATTTTTTTATTTATCAGTTTGGTTATATTTTTTTATTAACCCTGGTCATATCTAAAACTTCACAGTTTTATTTTTTTCAACTTGATGTTTAAGAAATTTTAGCAAAATTATGACAGCTGCAGTCATATTTTATTTTCATGTCAATTAAGCCTAGTATTGGTTTGTCAATGTTTTATTGTTGCTTTTTTTTTATCCTTAATAAATATTTTATATGAACTGCATTTCAGGCAATAAAGTCAGGAAAGTACCAGAAGTATGATTATGGCCCTGTTGGAAACAAACAGCACTATGGCCAGGTTAGAGAAGTAAAAATTTGATCTTCAAATGCCAACTTTCTCCACTCTTAACTGCAAATAAGATATTTGAAAGAGGGGCAAAAGATACCATAGGGACATCAAAACTCATAGATTGAAAATATTCTGACAACGCCTGGATGGCTAAAAAACAAACAAAGACAAACAGACATATAATAGTACACAAGACACAATAGACCAAGCAACACCAACCCCACCAAAATCTGAGGGTAATCTCAAGTGCTCTGAAAGGGTAAGCAGGTCCTGCTCCTCATGTGGCACCTGTCATGTTGCTCCACAATATAGCAACTGACAATGCTTCCTGTAGAGATTATTTAATTAACTGTCCAATTTAATGAAAAAGCTTTTTGTCTTCACATCAAAAAAAAAAAACTGTTCGAACCCTTTTATAACTGATGCTACAACTGCCTCAATTGTATAAGCTTTGACAACTGTGTCCCATTTGATACATTCTCTTTTTCTTATATGACAAAATGTACCAAAAAAAATAATGCTTTTGCACAATTGGGAGAAGAAACATATTTTCTTTTTAAGTCATTAAGAATAGAAAATTTATATGTATTTCCTAAATATAATATATTTATTGCTATTTTAAGAAATTTTTTGTTGATTTACTGACTGATAATTTCCTTTCTTAGCACAGTAGAGTGATATAAAAAGTTATCGCTAGAAACTAAGGGAGCACATGGCCTTTATCAATGAAACTAACAAACTTTGTCATAGGTAACATAGCAATAAACTGAGTATCATTGGTCATCTCAACTCGATTGTTTTTCTCACTTTCGCCGTACCAGCTCATGTGTGAAAATCAATCTTGTTGAGATGACCTACTATAATCAATAAGTATCTGATCCACATATTTTAAACATGTATCTTACATAATATATACATGTAAATGAATTATTAATTTTATTTCAGAAAACACCACCCCAGTATGATGTAGGTAACATGAAGACACCTGTACTTTTGTATTCAGCAGTGAATGATTGGTTGGCTGATCCAAAGGTACAAATTATTTACTTTGATTACATGGAATTATACATATATTGTCCATTCTTCATCAAGTAAACAAAGTTATCTATTGAGTTTCACTCCCTTTCTCTTTCCGAAAGTATATAAAGATACTCATACATGTAGTTGGAGCCATTATATACATCTCTATTTTTTTGGGCCCCATTAATGGGCATTCTGTTCGTTTGTTGGTCCGTCCATCTGTCCCACTTCAGTTAAAAGATTTTGGTCAAGGTAGTTTTTGATGAAGTTGAAGTACTGTCAACTTGTACCTTAGTACACATGTTCCTTATGATATGATCTTTCTTATTAATACCAAATTGGAGTTTTGACCCAAATTTCATGGTCTACTGAACATAGGAAATAATAGTGGGATTGGGGCATCCGTGTACTATGGACACATTCTTGTTTCCAATAAGTTCTGAAATTACACAACTTGCTCTAGACATAATTAACCAGTTGAAGCTATCTAAGATGATGTATTGTGTATAGAAATTTTAAAGGTTATATTTATGTTTAAACCATCATCCACACTTCAAATAAAGCATTTTCTGCCCCACTTAGGGGCATTATACACCTTATCGCTAATCCCGGCTGCTTGAACTTTTGATGTCAAGAACAATCACTTTTCCATTGTGGCGTCAGATATTTTGTTTTATGACGTCAACATTTTACGGGAACCTGTGTGATATCCAGCAATGGCGGACAAATAGCGATAAGGTGTATTGATTTTGGTCTGTGCATCCGTTTGTTCCTCCATTTGTCCTTCTATTTGTCCATCTGTCCTGCTTCAGGTTTTTGGTTAAGGTAGTTTTTAATGAAGTTAAAGTCCAATCAACTTGAAACTCAGTACATATGTTCTCTATGATATGATCTTTTTAACGTTAATGCTAAATTAGAGTTTTGTCCCCAATTTCACAGTCAACTGAAGATAGAAAATGATACTGCAGGTAGAACATCCATTTACTATTGACACATTCTCGATAAGACTTTAATTTGTGATCAAAATTTCAAAATTGTGGATGACATAACTATCAAAATATCAAAATATTCATTTTTTATGTGTTTTCCTCCCCCAAGTCTTTACTGATGTCCTATTACTTATTGTGTCACATGACATGAATATGAAGTTGTTTATAGGTCTGTGTATTTTCACAATTGGACTAAAGATTTATATGATGTATTGCCTTTCAATCAATAAATAAATTAAAAATATCAATATTTGCATCATTTGGTTATTAGTGAACTTAAGAAATCATGCATGGAATCAACTTCAGAATTCAAATGTTGAAAACCAGTTAAATTTGGAAGGAGTTTCCTAAAAAAACAAATTATTTGAATTTGGTATATTTTCATCTTCATAGCAGCACCTAAATATTTGTAATGATTATTGGAAAGCAACAAAAATAACAGTTGCATTAAAAAATTATCACTTAGATATTCTAACTGTTGAAATAAAGACATCATTTCCCTAACTTTCAAATTTCCATCTTCAGTGAACTGTGAAATATAAGTCAAAATCCTAAACTTGGCATATGGCAGATTTTACAGTATTGTGTTCTGTCTCCTACTTTCATGTTGCTAATGTGACGGAGACAAAAATGAGTAACGTTAGCGACATTTGGACATGTCACATGAGCAACAACATCTTTAAAAGTTAAAATGTATGCACACAGTGATGTTTAATATATGCCTGGAGTAATAAAATTGTACAGTCTGGTTTAGAATTTCTAAATATACAGAATGTCATTTGCAGGTGTACTTTATATCAAATGAATACACAAGAAACCAAAAAATTAGTAACGTTAGCGACATTTGGACATGTCACATGAGCAACAACATCTTTAAAAGTTAAAATGTATGCACACAGTGATGTTTAAAATATGCCTGGAGTAATAAAATTGTACAGTCTGGTTTAGAATTTCTAAATATACAGAATGTCATTTGCAGGTGTACTTTATATCAAATGAATACACAAGAAACCAATTCGTAATAGTAACATTAGCAACATCTACTATCATGACATTATGTTTTGTTGCGAACGTCTTTTTGATGGACGGAATACATTTAAGGTCCTCTTGTAACGATATTACATACAACTTACCTTCTTTGCTTCCCCATCATGTGAAGGAACTGACTCCGAATCTATTTCTGCAAAGGGTGATATCGTAACTCCTATACAGGAGAGTTACAGATATAAATATATGTTGCTCACGTGACACTGATTTGGACGGAAACCTCGAACAGTAACGTTCGCAAAAAATAAAACAGCCAATGATATTGATTCCTCAAGTCCTTTGACCCCCTTACGTCATCCAAATTTAATATGATTGCTATTTTCAATTATTTATAAAACCCGGGATAAAAATAACTACGATGGGCTGTCTGAGAACTAACAAGAAAATTGCGATCGTGACATACCACAATGGACGGAAAAGACGTGACGTTAGCAACAATATTATTAAATTACCTTTTTTAGCCTTTACCAATAAAAATCTGCCTTAAAGTTATGATTAAAACACAAAAGAAGACTTTTTATTAAAATATAAGTCCATGTTATTAGGCTCCACTTATAAATAATACTTCAAAATTCCACTCCAAATAAGCTGGATGTCAGTAAAGTAGGTCATGATGTCTATTCCATGTCCAATATTTTGAAATTGAAAACCCTCTAATTCTAACATAAAACACAAACACAGAGTAATTTTTATTTTTATTTACTCAGAAAGACACATTTTATTCAATAACATAATGCATTACTCCATTACACAGTCTGTTTCACAGTTTCAGCAATTGCTTTTTTGATGGATACAAAAAACAATAATTCCTTCTTATTGTAAAATCTGCCTTATACCTTTCAAAGTTGACATCATAATGAACATGTTTACAAAAATGTATTAACATTAAATTGTCACAGACACGGACCTGAAAACATAATACTCCCTGCTTTTTCATAACTATTTACCAGCTGCAGAAATTTGTATACTATTAAAAGGAGGAGATTTGGTATGATTGCCTTTGAAACAATTAACCACCAGAGTTAAAATGAAGTGGTAGTTAGCAATTATAGGTAAAGGTCAATGTATGACCTTCATCAATGAGAAAAACACATACTGTATAGCCAGCTGTAAAAGTCTCCAAAAAAAAGGAAAACAAATCAAAGGAGAAAAACAGCCTAACTTATAAAAAAAACCAATTTACATAAAAACAAAGATGACACACATGACCCAACAACCACTGTATTACAGGCTCCTGCTCTATTTTAATCTTTAAAGAAGGAAGTACATTCAATGATCAGTATAACCAGAACTTGATTTTTGTTTTTCTGTAATTTTCAGGATGTGTCCTACTTGAAAACTCAACTACACACCAGATACAACAGTACAGAAATCCCTAAGTGGAATCATTTGGACTTTGCTTGGGGAATTGATGCTGGAAAAATACTGTATAGTCAACTCATACAAATTCTGAAAAGTTAATAGTTTGATTCTATCAGAGAAATGTTCCATAGCTCTTAAAGTCATAAGAAACTTCAAATTAAAAAAAAAATATGCAAATGTTTTTTATAACTAAATGGCTAGTTATTTACATATACTTTTTTCTCAAGAAAATTCTATAGCTTGTCCAAATTTATAAGAAATTTACTTTTTTTTAATAATTGGCTTCCCAGACAATAATATTATTATTTGTCGACATATTTTCTGTATGCAGTGAACTCAGCATGACCTTTCTCATGAAAATCTGTTCTGTCATTGAAATAAACTATTATTCTATAAAACATGTTATACATGTGCTCAATATCCATGATTCTTTGTTGTTTGCTTACTAAGGTGAATATATGTAAACTTTGACTTCAAAACATGACAGTTGATTAGCTGATATATTTTCACATCATAACAGACCAAGTGAAATTTTTTTGACAATAATAAGATATAGATGCATTGGTTCAAGAATTGGATAGACATTATTTTTCACCAGTCACTGGTTTCTTATCACTTTATTTTTTTTAGAGAGAAAAGTATTATTTTGTATGTATGTAGGGTTACCCATGTCAGTATTAACCTCATTTTGAAATCTAATAGTTGATTGGGACTTTTTTTCTTTCTGCCTGTAAATATTGATTAGATTTTTGGTGTATTTGTGTTTAATAATAACAGATTGAGTTTGCAATTGTATATTGTTTAGATATTTTTGTGGACTTGTTGGTACTATTAATGAATTTTTCATGTTAAGACTTTTATTGTATTAAAAGCATAAGATCTGTAGTTCTTTTTTAATAAAATAATATAGAGTTCCCTTTTATCTTAGGCTGACAGATTTTTTTTTTTAGCAAAGTAATAGCATTTACTCTTAAAACATTCCATGAATATGTACTAGTGAGGACTTTTTATTGTAATGCCTACAGATATGGATCTGATTTTTGGTACATTAGTGTATCATGTGTATACTGTATATTAATGACCTATGTATTGAGTGTGCCTTGTTCTCGGGTTGACTGTTTTTCATAATGAGGCTGCAGGTGGGGGATTGGTGTCACCTGGTCACATCTTGTTTAATACCTAAGTCTTTCATATATCTGTTTTGTAATGTGGAAGCATTTTATAGATAATGTGCATTAAATCATATAGAGGATGATTGCATATTTTGTTATTAGATATAAGTAAAAGTGGTGTGGCCTTTTAAAGAGAATTAGATGCTGATACCAAATAGAGATAGTTTTTTTTTTCTCAACCTGCTGACTTTTGAATGACTAGTCTTTTTTATTATATTTTTTGTATTAACCAACAATTTATGTATATATTTTTGTAATGAGAATTTTTTATGTTTATTTTTGTGGAGAATCTTGCCATTATGATTTTTATTGATGTATATAGTTCTCATACTTGTTATTGTACTTCTGATTTTTTTTTTTTATGTCAATTGCATTTGATCTCATTATTGTTATATTATACCCTCAGCCTATGGGTGAGGGATATACATGTAAATAGCATTTACAGTTGCCCTTCCTACTGTCTGTTTTACTGGTACTTATAATATAATTTTTATTTTGTCAGGCCATTATAAGTTTTTATGAGAGAGGACTATAGATCTGTCAAATATTTATTCTATTTTTTTTTTATACTTGGAATTATGATTTGGATATGCCTATAAGCATGACAATGCATGCATTATTATTTGGAACTCTGATACATTTATATGGAGATTTTAATTAATTTTGAAGGTATTTTTATACTCCCTTTAAAGATGTTGTCCCTTTGAGTACATCTCATGATAAATCAAGTACTGTGGATTCTTTTATTTTCGTTGGTACCAATTTTCGTGGATATTTGATTTTATGGTTCTGCCAAAGTCTGGATACAACTTGTTTTTCTTTGAACATTTAAATTAGTGGTTCACCTGTACCCACGAAACCCATGAATATTAGTATCAAACCAATAATAATAAATCAACAGTATGCATGACTAGCTGTGTTGATTTTGACATTTTTTTTTATTTGGCATTCCATTGTTATTAGACATTAACTAAGAAATAGGCATTATTTGGGTGTAAATTCTTTAGATCCTATCCATTCTAGGCAATTTATAAAATTACAAAATTATATTTGTTTGTTGTTTATTACCATACTTGTCAAGAAGGATGTTACAAATAAGTTGAAGCTATCAAAGTATTGTGCATAAAACTTTTTAGTTATATTTTAGCCATCATAAACATTTAAAGCTTAGCATTTCTAGGTCTTTGATTTGTTTTTTTCAAAAAATAGATAATAATCTATTAGATTTTCAAAGTGTTCAATTTCAACTTTTTTCTTCTTCCCCATTACTGATGCCCCTTGTTTTTGCATCACTTGACACAAACTGAAAGTGACTGGGTTTTTTTCCAGGGGGTGGACTAAATAGCAAAAAGGTCTAGTAATGAAGTAACTCCCATGTATACTAAGCATTTTAAATGACGTTTATTGATTATTTTTATTTTTTTGTATTACTAACAAAGATTATACATGTACATGTATTTTCTGCATTTAAAATAAATTTTGTAAATATATATGTTCTTAGTTTTAATATAGCCCAAAAAGGATAAACAAGAATATGTTTCCAATGTTACCATGCCCCTCTTGTACTATCACTTTAAGTGTTCAGTAACCAATAAAATTATGCTCAAACTGTTAATTTGATTAATTGATTGAACAGTTCACTTAAAAATGAATATGTGTAATCATTTTGAAGTTGATGTGACCATAACTAACAAATAACCAAAAACTGACCCCAAGAAATCTGAGTCAAAACCCTTATTTAGCATATATTTACATATTTAAAAGTTCACTTCATAATGAATTTAAAATTGAGAATGAAAATGGAGAATGTGTCAGAGACAACACACTGACCAAAGAGCAGAAAAAAGTAGAAGGCCACCAATGAGTCTTCAATTCAGAGAGAAAATCTCACACAAGGAGTTGTGCTTTGAGCATTAAGTTTCAAATTTAAGTTAATACAAAATAAAACTTAACCTATAACCTGATATTTGACAGACAGGAATCCATAATGCCCCTCTACTAGTATTGTAGTCAGTAAATAAAAATTAAGAAAGATAATTAACTTTTGAAAACTTTTTTCAAATTTGAAATACTCTGAATGATATAATCTATTATTTTTAAGGAATCTAGTTCATGTAGTGCAAGTGTGGACACATATTATCTCATATTTAGTGATCTGATTCCTTAAAAGATGCACCCTAGTACATGCATGAAGAAACTGGTTTTTCAATAAGGTTTTCATGTTGGTATAATAAACTGGCAAGACAAGTTTTTGCAGTTTCCTGGTCATCTTTGCTTAGATGAGGCACAACATATTCATCTCAATTGTTATTGGGCAGCAAATCTGAATATCTTATTGTGGCTGCCATATTAAACAACCACTTCAACCAGTAAAGAACAAGAATGTGTCCATAGTACACGGATGCCCACTCGCACTATCATTTTCTATGTTCAGTGGACCGCGAAATTGGGGTCAAACTTATAATTTGGAATTATAATTACAAAGATCATATCATAGGGAACATGTGTACTAAGTTTCAAGTTGATGTAACTTTAACTTTATCAAAAACTACCTTGACCAAAAACTTTAACCTGAACTTTGCACTATCATTTTCTATGTTCAGTGGACCATGAAATTGGGGTCAAAACTATCATTTGGCATTAAAATTAGAAAGATCATATCATGGGGAACATGTGTACTAAGTTTCAAGTTGATTGGACTTCAACTTCTTCAAAAACTACCTTGACCAAAAACTTTAACCTGAAGCGAACGGACGCACAGACGGACGAACGAACGAACGGAGGCACAGACCAGAAAACATAATGCCCCTCTACTATCGTATGTGGGGTATAAAAAAATAGCATACCTTTACAGATGTCCAGGTTGGTCAGTTAAGTGGCAAATGAAGACAAATGAAAAGTATAATGTATAATATATCCATCCACCAGTTCTCACCACAGTATTATGTCAACTGTTACTTCTGTATTATAAACAGATAACCAAACCTAGCTACATTATAGTCATTTTTGAGGTAATAAGGAGAGTTTCAATTCTAACAAAACTAGTTCCATCCTCTAGATTTGCACTTTCCTTGTGGTTTTTTTTGAATCTAGAAGGTGTAGCATTTATTTCATCCTTGCTCAAAAAGTTAGGGTTTACTGGTTTTTGTATGTGGTCTTTCTGTTTGACTCTTTGTGTCCCATAAAACTTTCAATTTTTTTTCAGGAATTACAATCTAATCTTCATGTGAGCATACTATACTGTTCAATGTATTTTCAGACTCATCGCTCACTTTGGTCAAACTTGATAAAAAATGTTGTATGATTGCCATTGGTCAGATATAGGAAGTGAGTGGCTGAGTGCCAATGAGACAACTCTCCATCCAAATAACAATTTAAAAAAAAATAATAAACCATTATACCATTATCCATCTGAAAATGAAGCAACTAAAGGATATCCTAAGCCCTTCCAAAATGAGCAAAATTCAAAAAAACATTAAGGCACAAAGTACAGATCTGAGGGTACTCGCTGTTAATTACTTATTAGTTTAGGATGTATAGTAAACCCAAGCAGATCATGCTGTACATTGAATTAATTTCATTTATCTTTTTTTTACAAAAATATAAATCACTGTAAATCACTATAAATTTATATATTATAACATTTTTTCGTCAAAATATGTTTATTTTCATATAAAACTAACAAAAACAATATTCAAATAAATATATACTATACATATATAACAAAGGACACAACTCCTGGATGGATAACACTTTGGAATCTAGAAATAGCATATAAAATATATCTAAAATGAAAAAGTATGAAACTAAGTTACACTGGGATTCAAACTTTAGTGAACTAACAAATTATAACAATACAGTTTCTATATTGTATACATACATATGAACAAGGTAAACTTTTAATATTGAAAATAATAAAAAAGTAAACTTGTCAACTAGCTACACTAAATTGGATAAAATATAATATGTTGGCATCATTTTATTGATAACTTTTCAACAATATCAGTACTTTTATAAGCCTGTATGACATAAATTCATTGAATTTATATTTAAAGTTCAGAGTTTAAAATAACTCCTCCTTTATCTTGTTGATAGATTTGTCAATGGATATTCAGTAACACACTTCTATCACTCTTCAAGGACTGATAAAAGGACACATTAACAATTAGAGTTCAAACTTGAGCAGAACTTTCTAAATCATCTTCTTATCCTAGTAATTTTAATTCCTGAATTAATTGATTTAGTTTAATGATATCCAATAACATGACATTACATCCTTGTTTCTATAAGTATTAAATATTAAAGTTTCTTTCAAGAATAGTGTACTATAATAAATTTCAATGTTTTACAAAATTAGACAAAAATTTAATATATTAAACAAAAAGATGAAACAAAGCTTTTTCCTTATGATATTTGATATTAGCACCAGTAAATCAAATGCACAAAGCATGAAGCTGATTATAAATAGTAATCCTGGAATGTGGGGAATTTAACTTAAAGACTAGTATTTGAAATTCAAGTTTGTTTTGACACAAATATACTAGTACAAAAACAAATGCATCCGTCTTCTAAAATCTTACTATTTTTTATTATAAAGGACAATAACACAAATAAAGTTAATAGCTTGTTATGAAAGCAATTTCGTCAATTGACATTCGCATGTTAACTTGAGAGACTTTACTATGATACACTTCACATATGTAGAAATGAAAATTCCAAAAAGAATCCTGATTTGACATGGGAAAAAAATGATTTGTTTTGATACAAAATAATAGATAAAAGTGCATGATTACACTTAATATTTAATAAATTTATATTTTTTTCCCCTGTTCTTTTCAAGCCTAAACTATAGGACAATTTGCAAACTTCTCCTTGTTTTCAAATTGTACTCAATATTTTCCATGCATGGTTGCCAACTTGTATGCATTTCATGAGTAATACATGTCAATTTAAATGTTTAAATTCCATTCTTATTTAACTTTATGAGATTTCAAGTGATAAATTTCGTGTCAGACAGAATAAACAAACGGTCTCCAAAAATATATATATTTGGAATTGTTAATTGTTAAGATATATTAAAGTTGGTAAAAAATGTCATTAAAATCATCGCTGGCTAAAAGGTGGAGGACCTGTCACTGAGATAGATCTAGAATTTTTTGGCGTGTCCATACTGACTTTCTCTGCAGATGATGGCAGACGACGTTTAGTTTGACCTCTTTGTACTTGTCTAGCGCGAGCACCAAAACCTAAACTCTGTAGAGACTCTGTGATGTATCTCTGGGCAGGTGCTACACATAACAGAATCAATAACTTGGCATCTCCTCCTGTGAAAAAATAATAGTATACCAACAGTTTATATTTAAATAATTCACATAGAGAAAGTTTTGATATTTTGAACAATAATGATAGATATTTGTAAAATAAGTTTTTTTTTAGCATTAACAAAATGAATCAGTCTTTAAAACAAAGACACAAACATTAATTATTTGCTTTAAATATAATTTTCAACGTAGTTTGAACACATTTTCAATTATATGTAATAAGGGAGATAACTTGTGTTTTCTCTATAATTAATAACTTTAAATATTTGAAATAAACAACATAGGAGATAACCCTATAAGCATAGGCCTCAGAACACAATTATTCCTCCCAATGGTTGTAATGCATTTTTTTGTGTAAAATTAAAATTGAATTAAAAAATTTGTACTGTTTCAAACATTAAATAAATTTAACTGCTTATAGACCATTATTATTTGAATAAAATATGCTTGTCCCAGGACAATCCATCAGTGCTTTTTCTTTTTTAGAGCCATATTTAAAACATGCCAATGGTAGGATTTGAATCTTGAATAAATGATGAAGGCTAATTTCTACCCTACTTTCATTTTGGCCAAAACACTACTTTCACTTTTAACAATAATTTTTTTCCACATGTTTTACTTATTTCAATATATATGCAACTTATAGGACACTTAAATAGTAAACATTTCAAAGAAAACAGTAGTCAGAATACATAAGAAAAAGTACCCAATATAATAATTGGGAACTATATTCCTAGACCACGGAACAAAGGGAATTAATTGTGGTATGAGGCCACCACTTGTATCATTGTCAATATCTGTTATTTTATTGTTGTTCCCTGTATTGTTTCTGCAGTTGCTCATTACTGTTTGTTATAAATGGTCATGCTGTAATCAAAGATCAGCCAGTGTTTGGACTTTATTTAAGGAGGCACATAACACTAAAGGGAGATAACTTTGTAACAATCAGCTGAACATTTTAATCATGTTCTATTGTTATGAAAATATTAAGCTTCTCAATAATAAAAATAAAGCATTTGTCAAACTGCTATATATCCAATGAAATTTTTCTGATGAAGTGTGTGGTTTAATTTTAGAAATTTTTCTAATATAAGTTCAATGGGTCAAAATAAATATATTGTCAAAATTATATGAAAATTAAAGTCATATGAAACGAGTGACTGGTGAAAAATAATGTTTATCCAATTCTTGAACCAATGCATGTATATAACATAAACTTAGTCTTCTGTGCACATTTTCTCATTTTTTACGCAATTATATCGTATAATTGTCTCTCTGTCTGTTATGATTTAACAAATATGGCAGCTCATTAAATGCCGTGTTTTGAAGCCGAAGTTTACCGATTGTCACCTTATAGTAAACAATCAATGAAAAAGCATGGATATTGAGCATGTGTATAAACATCTTATACAATCAGATAATAGTTTATTTAAAAAACAGATCCACGAGTATTGTGATCACCGGATTTTTACGAGAAGGATCACACTAAGGTCACTTGCATATACGGAAAATATGTTGGCGAATTGCTTCTTGGAAGTAATCAATTAAAATAAAGTATACTTTTCTAAATGTGGACAAATTAAAGAATTTTCTTCAGAAAAAAGTATATGTACATAAGTTTTATAATGAAAACTATCCATTTAGTTATAAAAATCATATGCACATTTTTATTTAATTTGAGGTTTCATATGACTTTAAATGAGCCAAATTAATTTAAGTCAAGGTGTTAAGTACCACATTAAAAATCTTATTTTTTTACTTACTGGGTTAAAGAACAAGGAATTCCAATGTGCAAATAGGAGTCTCTCTATCATTTAAAAAAGATCTGTTTATGATACATCATACCCAGTGATTTTTATTGCACTCAATGTTTGGTAGGATTTTAAAGACTTAGTTATATATTTGCATGCAATGTGTAAGACATAGGTTTTAATCACGTTCTTGTCACATTTTTATATCTAAGCATATATCAAAAGCAGCTACTAAGCTGTTGAGCACTAAGGTTTTTCAAATGTATAGCCATGTGATACTATTGACAAAAGCATCTACTCTATAGACCAACAATGTAAAACATCCCCCCTTTTATGGTACATTTGTTCTTTACTATACAGACACAACCACTTACCAATAGAATCTTGTAACAAATGTGTGAGACGTGTGTTTCTGTAAGGTACATACAGACACAACCACTTACCAATAGAATCTTGTAACAAATGTGTGAGACGTGTGTTTCTATAAGGCACATGTGCTCTGTGTTCAGCTAGAGCTCCTAAAACATCAGCTAACGCAGACAAACTCTTGTTTATGTTTGCTGTTTCTCGTAATGCCTGTCCCTTGACACCACTCATGCCTGAAATTTGAACAATCATGTTCAATTATGTCCTTTTAAAATAAATTTTAGATTATCATCATGCTAGGGGTGAAACTTTTCTTTAAAATTTGATTTCCATTTCTGAATGTTTTGTGAAGTTTTGTAAAGTATAAATATCATAATTTCTCTTGTATACCAGTACAATTGTATTCCAGATATTGTAAAAAAAAAGTTAAATCACAAAAGTTCTGAACTCTGAGGAAATTCAAAATGGAAATTCCCTTATTAAATGGCAAAATGTTAAGCTCGAACATATCAAAGGAATAGATAACAACTGTCATATTCCTGCCTTGGTACAGGTATTTTCTTATGTAGAAAATGGTTGATTAAAACCTGGTTATATAGCTAATTAAACCTCTCACTTGTATGACATATATTATATTGACAACCAAATGGATGAAAGAGTTTTAAGCTGCTTTCACTTCATACCTATATAAATATTGCATTAAAAAACTTCAATGAGCACAATACGGTGAAAAAACATTTTCATTGTTCATCGAGCATATGACTTCATATTTTGATCATGAACATAGTCTATCCATAAATCTCTTTGCCAAAACCTACCAACACATTCACTACCAGCCAGATCTACTAACTGTAGTTTTGTTTTAATAACAGCCTGTCCAGCAGAATTAGTACTGATATCATTAGATTGCCACATGGAGCCTGATGGCATTGATCCAGATGATGATAAAGAGGATGATCTCCCTTTACTGTCCCTAGGTGTCGCTGTAAATAAAACTTAGATAATTTAATGATTGGCCTTCATAGTTTGAAAGAGGACAAGACAAGCAGATAAAGCATACAGAAGTTGTTCTATTATTTATAATATAATTATTGGTTGAAAGACAAATCATTTCATTCTGAATCAACAGTATGATCGAATGCATTGAAATATTATAGAAATATAAAGCTCCGCCGTCTAATTAATCAACACTATTTGTTCGCATTGTTTGTGACTAATATATGCAAACGATTATGATTTAAATATAATCCAACTTAGTTTCACTGAAAAAAAGTAATATGTCTGAAAATATGACTAATGATATCAATATTATAGGGTTATTGCATGAATATTGGGGAATATTGTCCCGAGTAGAATTTTATATTGCACGAGCTTGCGAGTGCAATATATGTTCTACGAGGGACAATATTCCCCAATATTCATGCAATAACCCTTTTATTGTATAGCAATATAATATTTGAAAGTAAAAATTGGTTTAAACTAAGTTTTAAACGTTGATGACGTCATGAATTTTGAAGATTTATTGCACTAGTGCAATATTAGAATTTATTGCACGCTAACTTTTGGTTACGTTCTGTGGGAAATATTATATTGCTATACAATAAATAAACTTATCATATACTTAGACTAAATAACATATAATTTTTACCGTATGATAATAGCATTAAATTAAAGTATTTTCCATATTTTTCGAATTGGTGCTTAGCGGGCTGATATGAAAAGTTTATCACATGCTTCGATTGTTATCACATGCCTTTCCGTAACGTTATCACATGGCATTTCGGTGATACTCGGCAAATTCCGGAAAATACACCTCAATGCTACGTTTTCAGTGAAGAACATTACAAAGTAGTGTACAAAACAATTATTTGAATACTGGAAAGTATATTGAGTAAAATAATTAAATTAAATTAAAAAAAAATAAATAAATAAATATTAAATGCATTTTTTAAGTTTTTCTGAAACATAATTTAGAAAGTTACTTTAAAAAAAGTTGACTTTTCCAAACAATGTTTATTATGTATATTGTTGAATTATTTTTTTGTAGATTCGTCCATATTAAAATGTGTTTTTTTTTCTCTGTTGAGGCATATTATAGAAAGATTTCATATTGAATGTATTAAATTTTGGGTCCGACGTCCGTGAACTTTTACTCTTTCAACTTCTTTTCGGGAACCACGTAAAAGGATCAATATATGAATCTGTTATTTATCTCTACTGTTGAAGCATATGATAAAAAGATCATAACATGTCATTTTTCATATCGCATGTATTATCAGCCCTCGGTCAATATCAGCCCTCGAGCCATGCGGCTCTTTGGCTGATATTGAACCTAGGGCTGATAAAACATGCGATATGAAAAATGCCATGTAATAATCTGATAATATGCTATACCTGTACAATAATGATTAAAAATTGCTAAATATGTTATAAGCTATCTACCTTAAAATTATTTCATATGCTTATTTCAGCATATGACATATTATAATTTGACATTTCAGAATCTAATGTATTTTGGGTAATATTTTCAAATGCATTTACCAAGACGTTGTGATTGGTTAAAAACATTTTAATCAATTGAAATTCAACCAATGACTTTGGTGTACAAACAATGAGATTACCCATAGTCCTTTAGATGTCTGTATACCATTGTAATTGCAAAGGTTTGACAGAATAAAGATATATATATATAGATTCTAAAAAGGCCAATTGATTTCCCATCAAAGGATACCTCCTACATCTCAATAAATAATTTTCCAAAAGTTTTGTGTTTTAAGTTTACATAAAAAAAATACATATAATTAAAAAAGTTGATTGTTGTGTTTTTGAAAGTTTATTTGCTTCATGCAAAATGTGATGGCCTCTTGCTTTCATTTCATAAAAATAAAAAAAAAAGCATTCAAGTCAATAAAATATACAGATCTGGTGGAGAGTTGTCTTATTGGCAATCTTACCACATCTTCTTCTTTTCGCTAGTTATTTAAAAGAAACAATTTAACTCCATGGCCAACTACATGCAGTTTTAGTTATTGTCCAAAATTTCAAATAAAATCATGCAGGGTACAGTAATTGAATTATCAGGTAGGAACAATAAGTAAGATTGTATGTTATTGTTAAGTATGGTGTAAACTGATTTAAAGGGCTGGGTTTTCAAAGGAATTCATGCATGGAATGTAAGGTGGTTCTGTTTTTGTGGTAAAAATTAGCTTGAATTATTTTAAGATATGTATGATAAACAAAATTCTAGGAATATGTGATATTTGGCAGCCTTCTAAGCATTGATTATTAATCATCAGTTTTTGTTTAATTAGACCCCCTTACAAAAATCCTGCATCCACTCCTGAGTTCTACCCTAACATCATTAAGCAGTAATATAAGAATTAAAGTTCTACTCAGCAGGTGATAAAGCTGCATGATAAATGAGTTCCAGCAGAATGCATTGAGTGTTTAGGTTAAGATAGAATCTTGCTTTTTAGCTGAACATTGAAGTCATTATTAGGTTAGGGATATTACCCTCCTTTCTGAGTAGTCCTACAGACAGATAGATAGATTTGTCAGACTAGTATTCTCTTAAAGAAGGGTAGTTTACCTAACCTAGTCATGACTTCACAGTTCAGCTATCAAGCAAGCTAACCAAATATATTCCCTTTATTTACAAACTCAATGCATTCTGTTGTAATTGCTTTACTTTAAGCAACTAAAAGGCAGAAAACAAAAAAATATAAAAATTAGTTAATCAGCAAGTTTAATTTAATGATACTTTACGGTGGAATACAATGCACATGTTCAGAGATGTATTTTTAATGTCAAACAAATCTATGGGGTTTGCTCATTTTTGAAGGCCACACAGTGGTCTCTTGTGAAGAGTTGTCTCATTGGCATTCATACCACATCTTCTGTTTTATACTTAATCAATAAAGTTTTCACAGAAAGGTATTTATCGAGGAAAAATTATATCAAAGATTGCTGCTCATTCACAAAATCCCAATATATCCTTTTATTCATTTTTTTTATTCATGTGGCAGAATATGTGGCAACAAACATACAGACAATTTAATGGCTCCTAATTCAGGACATATACATAAAAATAAAGAAGGGGTTATTTCCCTTTGCAAATTTGTCTAAAGTTGGAAATAGGCAAATGGAATATTGGATAATTGTATTGGTACAAAACTAATCAGTTTTGAATATCTAAGACTTATGATTTATTTGAGGTTGGGAAAGGAATGGGACTATTAGCTAATTAAGGGTATATGTTAGACGGAGGGCTAACGGTAATCAACCTTGTAGGAGTGCTTCAGGGATCATATCAAGAAGTTGACTTTCTGTTAAAGATTTCCTTTTGGTTTTCCTGAAAACTAAATTCATGTAGAAAATTATAAATATGTCTCTACTAAAAAATAGAATATCGGCAAACATACATACTGATAAGTATCGTAACTAACAAAACACAATACCGTATTTGGTCGGGCAAGTCTGCTTGCTTTTTACATGTATATATGAATTATGATGGTAAATTATAAAACATTTCAAAGCTCAATGCTCTTCAACTTAAAGAGTACTTCAAATCTAAATTATCCCACAGTCATCATGTATAATATTTTAATCACTTACAAACTTTATTTCTAATACTGTAAATTGAGAAATTATTACGCGCATTTCTTATTGCGATTGTGACTTTTTAGACTAAAATGCTATTTAAATTTTTTGTGATATTGAGAAAAATTCTGTTCAACTCATATAAAATATTTTAAAATGCGAGTTAAAATTATTGTGATTGTAACCCTGTTGCATTTTTTGCAATTTTAAAAACATCGCAATAATTCCTGAATTTACAGTTTTGATCTTCTCAATATTACCAGTATCTAATTTTTTTTAATATTCCATCTATCATGCAATAATTTCTAGACATTACTAGAGAAGCAAACAATGACAAAAACTAGGTGAATTGTTAAGAAATATTTTTCAAGAAAACCTTGAATGCTTAAAAAGTTGGCAACCCTACAAATTTATTTTATGCACGCCTAGAATAGAAACATAAATTCTAAATTGTTTTGCAATGAGCAAAGAAAAACTTGCATGCATGGGTTCAACACATAAATACATACAAACAAAATAACACATAAATAAAATCTAAATAACACATCATTCAATAAAAATCTTATGTAGCCAAACTGAAGGGTGCATTCAATCAATAAGAACATACGTTGCAATGTTTTGGCTGTAGGCTCTGTTATAAAAAAACAAATTGATAATTTTTAGAAATCATATTTTATAATATATTTATATTTATAGAAATCATGTTTGATATTAATTGAATTGGGTTAATAATTGGTGCTTAGTTGTTAAACTCAGGAATGGTTCTGCATAATCAGAATATCACAGTTGTGGATGTTGAAGAAGTAATTCTTTTATGTTATGCTCTATGCTCATTTTATCATGGGTAGGCATTACATTTGTCAACAGTTTTATATCTAGCGTTAGCCAGGTGTACAGTGTTGACAAATATAATGCCTACCCATGTTAAAATGGGCATGGAGCATGGCATGATAGAATAATTTAGGTTCTACAGAGAAATTTAAAACTTTGATACTTTGAAGCAGACCTAATTTATGTTTTGAAAAATGGCTATTTTTATTTTATGAAACAAAAAAACTACAGAAAAGTAACCATTTCACAAAAGTAAACAGATAAATGTAAAGTTACTTTAAGAAAATTTTTTTTATTTTCCTAGCAAGCAACACCAATATAAAAGTCCATTTTTATCCCTATTGTTGTCCAAAATACATCTGATGTCGCAAATTTCAATTGTGATGTCAATCAGGTGCAGGCCATGTTTTATTGAAATTAGAACATGGCTTCATTTCCAAAGCAAAAGAAGAACATCATATTAGAATCTACTTTATATTTCGGACATCATTTACTAGGATATTGGACTATATAATATAAGGATGGAAGATAAATTTTGAATTAAGCTACCATATCTGTTGCGCTATGGGAAAATCATTATTTTGGGTGATCAGTTTCCAAGGATACTAGGAGAGACTGTACAATATAATACTATGACAGAAGATGAAATTCTGAATTGAACTATTTGGCTTCATATGTATTTTTGATGGACTTTTATTAGTGAGTCCATGATTCGCTTTCAAGAGTAATTAAAAGACTTTTTATACATTTGTATATCTAAATTGTTATTCAGATTTAAACCTACATAAAAAAAAAAAAATGATGCTCCTGCCAAAGCTTGATTAATTCAAGGTGCAGCAAACATTAGAATTAGAAAACAGTGATGCTAATTAGGTACAACAAGAAAAACACATGAAATGCCGCAACAAAAAAATTTAATTAATTTGATTCCATTTAGTAGGACAATCAATTGTTATTCCTTTTAATATAATATAACCAGGTGCTCCGCAGGGCGCAGCTTTATACGACCGCAGAGGTCGAACCCTGAACAGTTGGGGCAAGTATGGACAAAACATTCAAGCGTGATACAGCTCTGAATTTGGATTGTGATCAAATTTTTGACATTACATGTTTTTTTTTGACACAAAACAAATATCAAGATTTTACAAATCAATTAAAGATTTCTTCTTCAAACTTTTTAAATCTAAAAATAAATAGTTGGCACAGCATAGGTTTCTGACACAGAATGAATGTGGTCTAATGAACTTAAAAGTTTTTTTTTGCCTTTGAGCAATTCACTATGCTGTTGAATATTAATCCTCTCAAAAAAATGTTTGAAGAAATTTTCTTTTTATTTATGAAATCTGAAATGAGAAAAATTTAAACCCCCCCTTTTTTTTCACATCCCCGTTTCCCTTTCTCCAAAACTGATATCAATTCAAATTTCTAATGGAGTTTGCAACAATAACTACTCTTTTAAATACATCATAAAATATTAAAAATGTAAAATAAAGTGCTTGTTATCACTGAATGGTAAAGATTGGTTGGTAGTAAAAGTGAATATACATTGTTTATTGTATAAAACAATAAAAAAAACTTCATCAGCAACATTTCATATTGGCAAATTTCCAATGAAGTTATTTACATAAAGTTATTGGCAAATAAAAATAGAAAATGACATCATAGTCATGTCTGGCAAATGTCCAACATACATTATCTAAAAACATTTTAGATAAGATAAGGAAAAAAAGCTTCATCAGCAACATTTTATATTGGCAAATTTCCAATGAAGTTATTTACAAAAAGTTATTGGCAAATAAAAATAGAAAATGACATCATAGTCATGTCTGGCAAATTTCCAACATATATTATCAACTACTATTCTATACAAAGAAAGATAACTCCAATTAAAAATTAATTGCTATTGCACAATATTGTGCAATTAGATATTTCTTGCTATTGTGCAATACTGTGCAATTGAAAAGACTTGCTATTGCACAATACTTGATATGGAATCCTGATTTGGACCAACTTGAAAACTGGGCCCATAATCAAAAATCAAAGTACATATTTAGATAAAGCATATCAAATAAGCCCAAGAATTTGATTTTTGTTAAAATCAAACTTAGTTTAATTTTGGACCCTTTGGACCTTAATGTAGACCAATTTGAAAACTGGACCAAAAATTAAGAATCTACATACACAGTTAGATTTGGCATATCAAAGAACCCATTTATTCAATTTTTGATGAAATCAAACAAAGTTTAATTTTGGACCCCCATTTGGACCAACTTGAAAACTAGGCCAATAATTAAAAATCTAAGTACATTTTTAAATTCAGCATATCAAAGAACCCCAAGGATTCAATTTTTGTTAAAATCAAACTAAGTTTAATTTTGGACCCTTTGGACCTTAATGTAGACCAATTTGAAAACGGGACCAAAAATTAAGAATCTACATACATAGTTAGATTCGGCATATCAAAGAACCCCCAATTATTCAATTTTTGATGAAATCACACAAAGTTCAATTTTGGACCCTTTGGGCCCCTTATTCCTAAACTGTTAAGGACCAAAACTCCCAAAACCAAACCCAACCTTCCTTTTATGGTCATAAACCTTGTATTTAAATTTCATAGATTTCTATTTACTTATACTAAAGTTATGGTGCAAAAACCAAAAATAATGCTTATTTGGGCCCCTTTTTGGCCCCTAATTCATAAACTGTTGTGACCTCAACTCCAAAAATCAATCCCAACCTTCCTTTTGTGGTCATAAACCTTGTTTTTAAATTTCATTGATTTCTATTTACTTATACTACAGTTATTGTGCGAAAACCAAGAATAATGCTTATTTGGGCCCTTTTTTGGCCCCTAATTCCTAAACTGTTGGAACCAAAACTCCCAAAATCAATCCCAACCTTCCTTTTGTGGTCATAAACCTTGTGTCAAAATTTCATAGATTTCTATTCACTTAAACTAAAGTTATAGTGCGAAAATCAAGAAAATGCATATTTGGGCCCTTTTTGGCCCCTAATTCCTAAAATGTTGGGACCAAAACTCCCAAAATCAATCCCAACCTTCCTTTTGTGGTCATAAACCTTGTGTTAAAATTTCATAGATTTCCATTCACTTTTACTAAAGTTAGAGTGCGAAAACTAAAAGTATTCGGACGCAGGACGACGACGACGACGCCGACGCCAACGTGATAGCAATATACGACGAAAAATTTTTCAAATTTTGCGGTCGTATAAAAATGAAAGGAAATAAGGGAGACAGTTATCAAAAAGTTCTTTTTTCTTTTTTCATATCCTGTGATTTATTGATTATATATAAAAAGAAAATAAATATCAATAAACAGAAAATTAGTATCTTACTATCTCCTGGTGCTGAGTTTTTAGAGAAGAAGCTTGGAGCGGGAGAAACGACTGTTAACGTTACAACCAGATGTGATCGACTTGAATGTTCATGAACCATAGTGGCTGATTCTCTTCTCGTGTGCAGACCATGCTGTACTAAGCACATGACATCATACACTGTATCTACTTGTCTGGAAAAAAATCATAGAACTATGCTTGCATTCACAAAATATAAAGTTTACTGAGTAATATATTTCTGACATCATATTTGTAAACATTATATTTCAAAGAGCCATGTAAATACAAATGCATAAAATTGAGAAAGGAAATGGGGAATGTGTCAAAGCAAAAACAACCCGACCATAGAGCAGACAACAGCCGAAGGCCACCAATGGGTCTTCAATGTAGCAAGAAACTCCCGCACCCGGAGGCGTCCTTCAGCTGGCCCCTTAAAAAATATCTATACTAGTATGGTCTGCACACGAGAAAACTACATTTTGAGAAGTCAATTACAGGTAAAGTCATTGTCATATATAATGGAAGATACAGGTTTAACCAAACTAAATGTAGATATCTTTCTGATAATTTCTGTCTATGTGGACTTGCTTTATTCTTAAAAAAAATCCAAATTTTTAATATTTGCAAAATTTAATTCTAATTTCAATCTATTAGGGATTCATTTATTTTCTTGGGTACCAATTTCCTTTGGTTTGAGCTTAAGTTTCCATAGGTGGATACAGGGGGGGCCCTGACCCCCCCTTTTGTGGGAAAAATTTGGTTGATTATATAGGGAATCATTGAAGCATGACTGGAGCAGGCCCCCCCCTTAGGTCAGTCAGCGGGCCCCCCTTAGGAAAAGTTCTAGATCCGCCACTGGTTTCAATTTCATGGATATTTAATTTCTTAATTTTGAAATAGTCTGCATTCTAGCCTATGGAAAATTTTTAAGTCCTTGAACGATGTGTTCATGGCTCACCTTTACCCAGGAAATCCAAGAGAATTGGTATTTAGCAAAAAATAATGAATCAGCAGTCATCTTACTTGGACACATAAATGGTAGACAAACTTGTAGAATTATCTTACTTGGAAATAATGGTAGGCAAACTTATAGAGTTGTCCTGACCGGTATTGATATCATGTTTGATGTTTGGGTCATGACTCAGAAGGTCACGGATGTCATTGTTGTATATTTCTACCACTGAGACTTCCACAGTATGTGTTCCTTTCTGTTTCTCTGATGTCAGTCTGGAAGTAAATGGAGAGATATACATGCTATATCAGGAATAACATAAAAGAAAATAAACACCCTCCAACCTAAAAAACAATGAATGCTAGATTATTTAATTAAGTAAAAAATAAAATTGTTTTGCCGTTAAAAAAGAAATGAATTTGAAAACACAAGGAAGGTCAAATAAATGATACACAAAATAAAATTAGTTTCACTATACTTGAGTCTAATTTATACCAAATAAAATAATAAGAGAGCCACAGTGTAGTGGTTAGAGCATTGGACTACTAACACATAGCAGTGTTCCAGCTAGGCCGTTTTCAGAGGGCGCAGCGCCCGCCCTTTTCCAAGTGGCGCCCTGTGCCCTTTTTACAGTTTCCAGGGCGCCCTGCCTTTTTTGAAGATCGATTGCATATTAATTTGCGTATTGATATGATACGCTAATTACTAAATTTTACCTGGGGAAAAGATTATGACTTTGTTTACCACCCCAAGCTAATCAATGGTTACAACTGGTGTCATAATCTGTTGTTATAGGTAATCCGTTTATCGGATGGGTCATTAATGATCATCAACATTAATTCGTTCAAATAGAATCGGTCAGTCGGCAATTATCTTTGAAGAAATGTGCATACAACAACTTGGGCACAATTTGCGATGTTTACCGTAGTTTCATGGAAGAAACGTAATGACAGAAAGTTGGAAAACCATTATAAACTCGTTGAAGACATTGTTTTACTTGTTTTCTGTAAAATAAACAGAAAATTCAGACGTATTTGTCATTGACTGCCTTCATTTTTGATACGAAAATAACAAAATTGGCCGCCATATTTTATATGATAGGTTCCTGGTTTGATCCCTGCTCCGGGGAGAAAATTTAAGGGACTAAATTTTCGGCTCAGCCTTGACACCATTTGCGAGTATGGTCTTGAGGAAACAATGATAGAGTGGGGTG
This sequence comes from Mytilus edulis, assembly GCF_963676685.1. Classification (NCBI taxonomy): domain Eukaryota; kingdom Metazoa; phylum Mollusca; class Bivalvia; order Mytilida; family Mytilidae; genus Mytilus; species Mytilus edulis. Next base: position 38,904,853 of record NC_092353.1, read on the forward strand.
CTCATTTATGCCATAACTTTTCATGTTTTCTGAAGTTTATGTTCAAGTCTTTATGTTTTTGAAGTATACTGATATTTCTATATGAAGATAACATCAAAAGCAAAGATTCTTAACTGTAATACGCGTTTCTTTGAAAAAAAATCATCTGAAAAGTTAGATTAAAGTCTATTTGACATTTCCTGAAGTTTTGTCAAACAAAGCGGGAAACATATTCGCCGTTTTTACACATCTATTTAAAACCAAATAACTGCAGCTTTAAACAATATTTATCAAATCAATTTCATAATAGATGAATAGCAGACATATCAAAGGTGTAAAGAACAGAAATTTAGGGCAATCAGTCAAATAATTACTAAGAAATACTTCTTTGAAATTGTGTTTTTCATTCAGGAAATTTGACCGAAAATCGCTGTCCCTTTTTCGATCCTTTGCGGTAAGTGCCAAAATTTTTGTTTAAGTTTTAAAAATAATCATATTTGTAATAAAAATATAATTTACCAGCATATTTCTTCTATTTCAGCCATCCTTTGAAGTTTTTACACCTCAAAATCATAAAACGGCGAAATTGTGTCCACGAATATGAGCGCTGTATAAGTTGCAATAATTTGTTTCCCAATCCAATTTAAATAAATATGTTTAAACTTAGGGCTATTCCAGAAAAAAATGTATGGGAGGGTTGGAAGGCAGTTTTTGTCAGCACCTGCCACCCAGACAATTGTAATTGAGAATAATAGTACATTATAGTGTGAAAAGTTGCTCTGATACCCATCACCCATGTATTATTAATACAATGTGCCTTCCAACCCCCCCCATACATTTTTTTCTGGAATAGCCCTTAATAAAATAATATGTGTGTTTCCTATAACATCTTTGAAAAAAAAGGGTAGGTAGGTAGAGCTTTTTTATTTTACATTTTTTTTTCATTGAGTCTATGGGAGAGAAATTCAGAAATAACCAAATACACTTTAAGGTAGGCTATTTCTAAGCTTAAAATATAAGGAAGGCAGAGAAATAGGAAACACACATATCTTTTTATTTGGCCTACCTAAATAATTCTCTAGCTGCTCTTGGTATAACACCCTCATCTGGATGGGTTTCTCGTGTAGGATTGTAATCCTCATTTTTGTGTGACCCTAACATGGTATGTGTCTTTCCACTTCCTGTCTGTCCATAGGCCATGATACATATGTTATATCTACCAATAAATAATTCAAATTAAGGATGTACATAACATTACAGGGAGATAACTCTGTTAAAAGCAGCTAAACATTTTAATCACATTGTGTTGTAAAGAAAGTATTAAAATTCTGAATAACTAAAATTAGTGTTTGTCAAACTGCTATATATCCAATGAAATTTTTCCAAGAAAGTGTGTGGTTCGTCTTAGCTAAGATCTACACTGAGATTAGTATCCTAGAAATAATAATAATTCTAATGCAACAACGTTTGTAATGTTCATTTTGATTGGATAACGTCATTTTCTTACATGGCATCAATTGACAATTGATGCTATGGGAAGTACGCTAGCGCAGACGGCATATGACAGATTTTAAATACATGTTTTAACGTTGTTTTCTGTCAGTTTCATTAGAATGGAGATAACAATATTGTATTTTAAGCTCCGACGGCATTAATTTGGGATTTGATGGTCACAAATACTTGTTTACTGTCTCCGCTAACACGTCCCCAGTAAACTTAATTTGCGACCATCAAATCCTCAATTGATGCCGTCGGATCTTAAAATACAATACAGTTATCTCCTAAATGCAAAGTATGTATCTGCCTGTTCCAAGTCAGGAGCCTGTAATTCAGTGGTTGTCATTTGTTAATGTGTTACATATTTTTTTTCATTCATTTTTTTGTATATTAATTAGGCCATTAGTTTTCTCGTTTGAATTGTTTTACATTTGTCATTTCAGGGCATATTATAGCCGCCTATGTGGTATGGGCTTTGTTCATTATTGAAAGCTGTACAGTGACCTATATTTCTTAATTGTGACAGTGTCATTTGGTCTCTTGTGGAGAGTTGTCTCATTAACAATCATACCACATCTTCTTTTTTATATATAGTAGTATTTTTTTCCTATGATTTATTTTCTATTTCACATATTCAAATAATTTAATTAATGTAACGTGTCTTCTGATTGGCTGACGTTATTTTGTTATCAGTCCAGACATAATTTAGTCACGTGACCGTGACGTCATCAACGTCTTTTCATGGTTTTCTACGGTTTAAAATGGAATTTAGAATTAAATATTTAAGGAATGACTGTAATATTTTTTCTGTCCATTCGAAATAACATAAAAAATGTGGTGCACACTGTTAAATAACCCGCTACGCCCGTTATTCAGTGTGCACCAAATTTTTTATGTTATTTCTTCATGGACAGAATAAATTTTACAGTCATTCCTTAAATATTTAATTAAAATTCTTTTAATACTACAAAAAACTTTTTCGTCTCTGCTTGATAAGTAAAAGATAAGAATAAATAACTAGTTTGATGAGAACTTCAGTCATACACATGGTTATTTTTAGGCTGAATGTCTGTGTTCTTTGAAATTGACAATTAAATTCTGTTTCATTTTAATTGGTTAATACTCACCAAAGCACACAAATGCATACACACTGTGGAAAGTCAGTAATGGTAAATCTGATAATTTTACAATTTACCTGCATGAAATGTATTTTTTTAATTTATTGACTGAGATAAATATTTACCCATCTAAAAGTGATGTTAACATTGGTTGAACTTCATCAAACAAACCATTTTGTGTCTCTGTCATGTCATACACTCTATAATGTAAAAAACCAATTCAGTTTAGAGTATACAGTAGCAAGGGATAATCTAATCAAAATTTAAGTGCTTATAACTATATACTGTTAACCCCTATGCAAAAAAAAATGTGAAAAAAAACCAATAGGAACACTATTAAAAAAAGTTTTCAAAAAAATGTGAAAAGTTTGTTTTCATTTGAAAGATGTTTATTTTTGACAGATAAGTATTGAAATATAAAATTTTGTGATTTTAAACAAAACATGCAAAAATAAAACAAAAATATCTGATCATCTTTATTTATAAGTATGTCATCAAGGTACATGTATATATTTATTTTTACATATTCTAAGAGTGCATATCAGCATTGACCGTGTGTCATAATTTCAATGAAAAAAATCAATGTAAGATCTTTTCTGTATCAAAAGCTCTTATTAAACAGTTCTCTAATTATTATTACAACAGTTGATACTTTACATTACAATGTATGTTCCATTAACTTTAGTAAGAAAGATTAATCAAGCTAATTCAACCTCAACTTCAAACCTTTGGCAAATTATTATAATTATAAAAAGTCAAAAAATAAATTTCAGTCACAACAATTATCAAAGCATAACTATATTTTCAATAACTCTATCATTTATATACAGCTGATAAAAAATAAAGTAAAATGATACATTTTGATTGATAGCATAGTTAAAGGGTCAATAATAATTCATACCTTTCATATTCAAACACTTTGTTATGTTTTGTTGTTCTCACACAAACATTTTCCTGTAATATAAGATATTTGATTATTCTGCAAAAATAATGGAATAGCAATACTGTAAAATGGTTATAAATGTGCCTAGTTTTTGAAAAAAATTTAAACCCAGTGTCTCACCTACTCTTTCTGTTAATCGCAGGCTCAACAAAAATGAGGAAATAAATCAATAAAATATTCCTGTTGATACTATCGTTTGATTGTAAGAAGCTTCTGTCCAAGTTTGGTAAAAATCCAGGATAGTTTATGAATCTCATAAATGTTTAAAAACTTGTTAAAAACTTCAACTGCAGACTGAATGTAATGTTAACTGGAAGAAAACAAAATTTCCTTCTAGATACTAGCTTTGGATCATAAACAAACTTCTGTCCAAGTTTGGTACAAATCCAAAATAGTAAAAAAAAGTTATTAAGATTTTGGAAAGTTTAACCACAGACTGAATGTGTTGTTTCATGGCAGAAAATCTAAGTCCATTTAAGAGTAAAATACGGAAAAATTGGATTTATTTGTTTACAAAATTTACTTCTGAATACTATCTTATGATCATAAACAAGCTTCTGTCCAAGTTTGGTACCAACCCAGAATAGTTTAAGAAAGTTATAAAAATTTTAAAAAAATTAACCACAGAGTGAATGTAATATTTCCGGGCAAAAAATTAAGTCCATTTATAAGTAAAATACGGAAAAAAGGGAATTTTATGTTTACAAAATTTACTTCTGGATACTATCTTATGATCATAAACCAGCTTCTGTTCAAATTTGGTAGAAATCCAGTATAGTTTAAGAAAGTTATTAAAATTTGAAAAACTTTAACCACAGAGTGAATATTTGTGGACACTGCTGACTCCGCCAAAGACGACGGAATGTAGGATCGCTTAGTCTTGCTTTTTCAACAAAAGTCAAAGGCTCTTCAAAAATGAAAAAAACATAAGGAATATAAAAGAAAATGTCAAAAAATTAATAGATGGACAGATGGATTGATGTTTAAAGTCCAGCGGCAAATATCACAAGCATATCAGAATGAGAACTTGTTGATGTGATATAATATGTACTCTGCTTTGTACTAGACTAATAACTTTAGGCTAATTTTAAATACGCTTGTTCACTAGGTAACACATAGCATGAAGAGAGGAGGAGCAAATATATGTTGACATTGAACAATAAGTCTTTTCTCTTACTCCTAAATGCAATGTGAGAAGAGGAGATTAGCAGCAAATTACAAGTTTTAAGTCCTCAGTGTCACGTGGCCAGTGATTGAATATTCAGCCACCTGAACTCAAGGCAAGCAAGCAACGAGAGTCTGTATCTTTTAATAAAAGAGGGGTGAAAGATACCAGAGGAACATCAAACTAATAAATTGAAAATAAACTGTCAATGCCGTGGCTAAAATAGAAAAAGACAGACAAATATACTTACATCATCTACAAAGTGTACTACAACTTCTGACTTGGCTCCTTGTCTAAAAATTAAGAGTTATTATAATTATATTTGAAAAGAATACTATATATATATTATTACATAGAAACAAAAAAACTTTTAAGAAATACTATTTATCTTTGAATTTATTTCAAAATTTTATATGGTTTGCACTGGTTGCACTATGAAAAAAAGTTTATCACTAAGTTAAATTTTTTGTAATAGTGGACATGTTGATTGTTGGTAAAAATGAACAGATTCATAAATGCATTCATTGACATATGGATAACATCAGTATAGATACATATATGTGTTTCCCTTTGTATAGAAAAGACAAATTAAACTTCTAATGACTTCATATCAATAAAAAAAACTCTTGATCTTCTGTGTTACCTTCCAAAACTTGACATATCCTCTTGACCTCTATCAAAATCCATAAGTGGTCTTACTCTACAGTGAACTCTGATGTTACCTCTTAATTCCTGTAACAAAAAGTAAAATCCAAATCACATATGAGCTGTGTGAAATAGGAATCAACCATATGTGAATAAATACCAATAAATCTATAAACGTATGTCAGGTTGAATAAATAACTACTTCAATAGTCTGTAACTGTTTCAAATTTAAATTGAATTGTTATAAGAACCCTACAAAACAGAACAAAACTCATCTACAGCTTTTTTTGTTGTAATTGATAGTTCCAAAATCAATCATAGTAACTTACAAGTATAGGCTTTGCTCATTGTTGAATGCCGTACAGTAACCTATAGTTGTTAATTTCTGTGTCATTTGGTCTCTTGTGGAGAGTTGTCTCATTGGCAATCATACCACATCTTCTTTTTTTTTACCTTGTATATGTGCAATTGCCTAAGTTCGATTTCTATCCAAAGCAGCTCATGTTATACCATATCTATTCTTATTATCGTGCATGTGCCCTGTTAAATTTGCAGAATTTATTTTGCCAATTTCGTTCTATCCGCGAAAATTTACACCCCGCAAAAATAACTCGCTTTATGGTACCTCCTGGATGCTTTCTCTAAAATTATTCCACTGAGGGAAGGACACAGAAATTCCTTAAAATCATCTGTCAATTGAGACGATGGGTTGTCACATGGGAGACACCTCTGGAAATTATCCCACTGAGGGAAGGACACAGTAATTCCTTAAAATCATCTGTCAATTGAGATGATGGGTTGTCACAGGGTAGACAACTCCTACAATTTGGATGTAAGTTGACAAGTCTCATATTTTCCTTTTGTTTACTTTTTATTTATTGAATTTAAACAGTTGAATTCCTCCATTTCTACACTTCATTAATTGTGATGTTGCAATCTTGAATGTGACAGAACCGCACAAAAAGTAGTTTTTTTTAAATGTTGCATAAATGTGATTCATTTAAATATAAGAAGATGATGTATAATTGCCCATGAGACAAATGAGAAAATATCAGGGGAGAGGGTTAAGGGTATGAACAATTGTACAATAAGTAATTAAATATTTCAAGACTGAATTATCAATATTTTTTTGTAAGGCCAAGGAAATTAATCTTTGACAAGGGGACGCTTGTTCTTAAACAAATAAAAATTGTAAAAAAAACCAACTATTTAGAAAGTGGTGAAAAAAAGCAGGGCAGAAGAGGAACCAAAATCACAACTTCTATGTTTTTACCTTGAATAAAAGTTATAATGTTTTAGTTTGAGTAAAAGTTAATTAGTATATTTTTAGAGTGAGTAAAAGTTCCGTATCTTTTTTACTTCTAATTACCATGAGTGTGTTATGAAGTTCCTGTCTTCTTTTTTTCTCTTTAGCATGTCTATCTGTTACATCATGAAGCGTCAGTTCCATATGAGCCAATCTTTCCTGAAGCTCTGACAGGCTAGAACTCTGGGATTGGAAAGCCATTTTATGTCTTTGTACCACTGAGTTTGCATGCTGAACCTGTTCATTAAATTGCTTTGGGATTTCTTTGGCAGCACTTTGCACTGACTGCATATCTTTTTTGATATTCTTCAAAAATATATATGAAATTTTATTAGTCACTAGAATGATAGTAGAATCAAAATTTTATTTCAATAACAGTTTTTGTATCCATTGTTAAATATAAAGGATTAAGCTTTAGCAACTATATACACAATTTTATATTATAAACTTACTATACATGTATTTTGAAAATTAAATAAACAAGTTTTTATTACACTCTTTTTTTCTCTTCTTCTACAGAGCTATGCAGTAAACATACAGTTTTGATTTAAGATTTAATAACAACTGTTCTGGACTAGTCATCATAATGATTTTATTAATATAATGTATAGACACATCCATGTCATGTCTGGTGTTGAAAACTTTATATTAACTTTTAATGACTTTTTTTATTGTGTCACTGGGTTACTGTATTGAAATTTAGCTGTGAGTCATGATAAAATAATTTGAAACTGAAAAAAAACCATAAATCATAAATCTTCTACTTACATCCAGCTCTTGCTTAAATTTGCAGGCCGACTCAGCAACTGATTTCCTAAATCGACTCTCATCTTCAAACTGTTCATGAATTTCAATCGATTCTTGTCTTGTATGTTGAAGTGCCCCTCTTAACTGAGCAAGTTTCAAATAAAGCATAGCATTCTCTGTCTCTAATGAACCTATTCTTTCATCTTTAACCTGTTAATTAAATCAAATAAAACTTGTAAAACTTATAGTTTGTTTATGTGTCTGATAAATAATACACTATGATTACTTAAGATTAAATGAAATGAGTATATGCATCTATTTCTTCTATCCATTGTTTCTTATTCTTTATTTTTTGGCCCATCCTGTAGTTAAAGTAAAGTCTTTAAAAAATTAATCAAAACCTAAACCCCTTTATAAGATGTTTATGACTTTTATCTTTTTAGAACATAAAAAGTTTCACTACTGGTTATATCCAGTTACAGGCTAATTCACTGTTTTACTTGAATACTGTTTAGTAGAAACTCTGTTTTCAAATGTTTTTGTAGCATACAAAAGTTTACCAAAAGTTAGGTTCATCACTCAGTGTAAACTTTTACTACAAATTCAATTATTAGCTTCAAGCAGCACTGATTATAAATATATACATGTATCTGATGAATATACATTGTACATGATACATGTTTATTTCTTTTACTTTTCTTACAACACATACAATGTACACTGGCTAGATATCCTCTCTAACCACTGGGTTTTCAATTGTCATTACATATATATATATTGGGCCCCAAACCAGAGAGCATGAATGACAGTCGTCGGGTACCTTTATGATGAATTATTAACAGTCAAATATTTTGCAAAATGACGGTAAGGATAACTTTTTGTGCATGACAACATACAATGTACACTTTCTCCACGATGATAACAAAATCGACATATTTTGACGAACATGACGAATCACATTAATTTAAAAAAAATAATTAATTCACTGTTAAAATTATTTGAGACCTCTGACAAAACACAATGAGGATATTTTGACCAATCACTATAAAATTTTAACCAATTCGACCCTTACTGTACCCAAAACTTACCATTTGAAGCCTGAAGATAAAAGGCATTCCTTAATTATTTAATTTATTACCCTCTGACCTGATTCTATATTCATAAGCAGATCTAAGGGGAAGGGGCCTGGGCCCCTCTTTTGTGGCAGAAATTTGGTAGATTATATAGGGAATGACTGAAGCATGACTAGAGTGTGGGGCCCCCTTTAGGTCAGTCAAAGCCCCCCCCCCTTTTTCCACTTTATAAAAAGTTCTGGCTCTGCCGCTGAAAACAATTTGTCTCCTCCGAATGAAGTGAAGTGGAACCTCTCGCTTACAAGGCAGTGCTCTAACCTACTTTATATGGCCGTCTACGTTTCTCCTTCTATCCAGTAAGGGAAGACATTTTCATTTTGTTACTTCCCTCAAGGATCAAGATTTAAAACAGTTCAGTCAGTTGTTGAGTCCATCTCAATTAATATTATTTTCTCACCCTGTTGCTTTTTTCAATATGCTTAACTTTTTCCTCATAAAAGTGACTTCTATCTATTCCAAGAGGCATTTTTAACTATCATAATCTGATAATCCGTTGCTGCAGACGCGCCCAAACAAATCGAAAGTATAACATTTTCGATGGTCTCGGATTTCTTCATTAAAGGTTATGGTTAAATCCGAGAACGCAAATTAATAACTTTTTAGTTTTCTTTGGAAAGAGTTCCAGGCACATGTCCTTTTTGTAAACATCAACATGCCACATGCCACTGATGTATCCGAAAAGAAAATGAGCCAAGAAGAATTTATAGCTGTTCATGGAGCCCAGTTGTCGTCATCTGTAGTCCCTGAAATTTTATGGCCAACTTTACATGAAAAGCTTGCTAATGAGGTTTTTCATATTTTTTCATTCTCTTGGTTTAGTATTTTTCATACTTAGTATCAGAAACAAATATGTCTCTGTTAGTATAGAATGTCACTCTGCATATGTACAATAAACCGAAGTCACTTGATTTTTTTTTTAGAAATAAATGTTCGATATTTTAGCCAAAACATTGATAAAAATTGGGAGGGTGACATCCTGGCTTGTGCTCAAAGTCATATTAGCTCCCATTCTCGTCCACCCCTTTTCACGTTTGCACCCCCTACGATAGCACATCTTTTAAAATGCATTTGCAACCGTTGATTTTGTGTTCAATGAACATATTTTTATCATTTTGCTATATATTAAAAGTGACATTCAAAAAGAGATGCAAAGACGTCTTCAAAAGACAGCAATAAATGTCACATTCATGCATTTTTTTTACAGTTCTTAAGTCTGAATACTGTTCTTTTTTTTTAAAACTTATTGTAGGAGTCAATTGTTCAATCATATAATAAATGATTGATAAATATCTGTAAGTAGGATTGAATATTGTACCCAATACGAACATATGCAAATTCTTTATTTCTCTTAACCCTTTCGGCGATGAGTCCCGGTTTACCGAGATTCACGCTTCAGACAGCTGACGATGAGTCCCGTTTTACCGGGATCAGAATACCTCTTTTATATTTCCTGCTCAAAACAGTGCAAACATGAGTTATCTTTCTTTGTGGAATACCCGGATGAAAGTGTAAACATGGCACTTCCGTTTGTCGAAAACCATGTCAAAATCAGAGAAAATTTACGGAATTTACGAGAAGAAAAAAAAGAATTTCACCTAAATAATGCTGAAAATTTTAATATTTTATGAAGAAAAAATTATTAGAACATGAACAAAACTGTGAACATGATATTAGTGGATGAAAAAAAGACACAAATAACTACAGACAAGTTTTTATAGACATTTATTATGAAGATCTCCCACTTTAGTAATAGAAGCCAGGGAAGCCATCGTCTCAGAGTAGCTTCTGTCTGGGCAGCTATCGGTGGAAGGGTAAACTACAATTACATAGTTATAGAGAACATACATAAATGTAACTATAAGGTACAATTATTACAAGCATGTGTGAACAATACAATGAAATTAACTTGGAGGATTGACTTCCACATTTATAACTTTAATAAATTTACATAGTTTTTCTAATATTACAATATTACATGAATTTAACAGTTGATCAAATTTATAGACATTAGGGTTTGACCAACAGTATGTAGGTAAAAATTTCTTTCTTTCAAACTTAAAAGATCCACAATTCATAATATAATGCCTTTTTTAATGGTACTCATCACCAATGTCGTTTGAGTCACAGATACATACCTGTATACCAATGCTTGAAAAAAGTCAAGTGAATATGACCTTGTTAGTTCAAATGACTTCAGTCAATATAGTAAATTAGGTTTTCTGGTAATATGAAAATGATTAAAAGCAAATATAATGAGCTATAGAAAATTATCTCCCTTTGACATGTAATTCAGAAGACATTTACTTATTTGCATGAATACTAGGAAGTGCAGTCTAAAACTTTCAAGTTAAAAAAACATACTTAATTATTCTGTGTACAAGTTCACTTTTATCATGAATAAGACAGTTTACAGTTATTAATTTCTTCACAGTAAAAGTTTACAATTTGAATCATATGATAATTAATGATTTATATCTTAAAGAAAGATAGCCATGTATAACTGTGGTATAAAAACTATTGTTGCAATAATTTACATCTGATAACTATTTAATGAAGTTTTGTTTTATTGCAGATTCTTGATGCTGGCAGCTCATTCAAACTTTTATGTTATATGGATGAGGAAGATAATGTTAAATGGAAGGTAGTTGCAGAGAAAAAGATTTCATGTGAAGATCCAAACCAGTAAGACCATTTTTCAAAATAACCTTTGTCATTTAACCTACAAAATTACTGAATTATTTCTTTCATAAATTATGTTGGGAATCTGGCAATTTTGTATCTATGTAGTGGATTTTGTATTTGAGGATGTGTTGAAAAATCTTAGCCTCTGAATGCTGTATATACATTAGATAAAAACCATAACAATTATAGACAGCATGTAACACATTTGTTTTACAGTAGCAGTCAAATTAAACTCATTTCATTAAAATGTTCCGTTTACTCAGTTTTAACAACCATATCAACTGGATTTTAAAGTTTAGAATCCAGAATTAGCATATAAGCATTGAATCCAATTTATACCTAAACAATGAGCAACTAATAAGAAATAAATCAAATTTATTTTACTTAAATTTAATAAAATATTTAATGTATGTGCATGACTGTATGTGTTTAGGATGGGTGCTCTTTTCATACTAGAAAATAATATGTAAATCACTGCTTCCTTCAACATATTTTTTGCAATTCATCTGTTTAACTAACACATTTCAGAATAATTGAGCCCATAAAGGTTGATTTGCTGTAATATAATTTACTTCTTGAAAATTTTGTTGGTTCATTCTTTTTAGAATTTACTTGATTGATCATGCTTGGACATACCAAACAAAAGATGCTCGACTACAGTTACAGATGATACAAGGTTTAATGGAAAGAATGGCTGAATTAATGAAGATTGACACAGAACAAGATAATGAAGAGATTATTGAAGAAATACTCACAGAAATGTGGAAGTAAGTAAAAGATAACATTTCACCACTGACCAGATAAATGTGTTTGGGGAGATATACTCATAGAAATGTGGAAGTAAGTTATATATTGTTTCACCAGATAAATGTGTTGATGGAGAGATACTGATATTTGATTAAAAATACTCCAAACAATTTGTTTGAAGAGTTAGAAAGCAGTAGTTTGATTACCAAAACATTATTAAGTTCACAAGTCAATAGAAAAAACTATAGTTATTTTCAAACCTCTGTACTTACTCACCAAGGTCATTGTGAGATGATTGAAATGTATATCCCTGTAATAGCTGTCATTCTCAGAATAACAGGAAGAAAATCAACAAAGTTTTAGGTTGAGGATTTTTCACTTGATTGCAATGTGATTCTGTACAACTTGTCGTTAATGTTATGGCAACATTTTTAAAAGCTGATTACGAAGTATGATGCATCTTTATTTCCATATTTTAATGCTCAACAGTATATTCTAATTATTCACAGCCAAGCACTGCCCCCCCATTTAAATTTTCGATATGAATAAAAACATTGGAATAATGTTACACTCACTGTATAGTAAATTTTATAGTTTTAGATGAAAATTACTGTAGAACATTTTGTTTTTAAAGAATTAAAAGAGACATTTCTTTTTCAGGTATAACCAGACTTACAGCTTTGGACATTTAGAAAGGGTGAATATAGTTTGATATTTATTTTGTAAAAAAGAACTAGCAGTTTAGGAAATAACTGCTTTTTAAAGAGTAAAATTGCAGTATAAGTTGTTTCTGAAGTTTGAGCATAATAATATCAAGTATTTATGAAAAATAATTATTTACAGTTATGACTTTCAGAATTTAGCAAGCAACAATAAATTAATTTATACAGGTAGGCTGCTTATTCAGAAACAATTGATCAATCTTTTCAGATAAGAATGTTTATCCTAAGAAAATTATTAATTTGAATATTTATACCCCTGATTGATTTGGCCTGAGTGTGCAGGTGATGATGGGGTGCTGATTCATTTGAAGTCATTGTGTTTACAACTAGTCTTATATAGATGTGTTTTGTGGACTGTTGAGTGTTGTTTGTCTTTGCATGGTGTTTTGTTTTTTGCAATGATATGGTCAGTTCTAATACAGATAACATACTGAGGATTTCAAGTGTAGTTTCTGCTTACAGTACATATAGAATCATTTACTGTAAATTCAGAATTTATTGCCTGCATTTATAATTGCAATTTTGTCATTTTAGACTTAAATGCAATTATAATTTTTACCATTTTGAGAAAAATCCTGTTTAATTCATATTAAATTTCAAAATCTGAGTTTAAATTATTGCCTTTACAATTCTGTTGCATTTTTGCAAAAATTAAAAACCTCACAATAATTTCTGAATTTACAGTATGTAGAATAATAAGTATACTGTTGCAGGGATCAGATGAAGCCATGCCACTTTGGTATATCATGGATGAGTTTGGGTCCAGAATACAACACTCAAGCACCCCTTCATTTAGAACAGCACCATTTTACTATGCTCCATTACAGATATCTTTTACATTACTTTGGCCGGTCCAAGATTTAGAAGAAGGAGGTACAGTGATTTTTAAGGCAGTTTTTGCTTCTTTACTTTTGTGTAGATGCCATATTGGTCACTGACCAGGTTCAACAATACATCATACCAAGCTGGTACATGTATAAATAGATATTTTTGTCTGCTATGTTGAAAATTAATTTTTTTGAATTTATCTCTTTTATTTTTTGCAATAACACTAAATGAATACTTTATTAATAGGTGACCAAAAGTATAGATAGCACATGGAATTGATGAAAAAGTGTTTTTTAAAGTTGTCTTAAAATCCTTTAATCTCCAGTGCATTCACGTTTTAATTATCTTAAAAACATAGAACAGCATACTAAATATTAGATACAACCTTGTTTAGGGAGTTAAAAAGTTTCTATTTAATATACTGGGGAATCATTAATATTCGTTGGATACCAAAGGAGTAGGTTCAGTAAGACCCCTTTTTGGCCCCAAAATATAGCAGTTTTAGAAAATTGTGAAAATGTATTCTTTAAGCTATATTTTGGAAAGTAAAATGCTTCTGCTACATAAATATGAGCTGTTTTTGACAAAACAATTCACAAATATCGCGTTCTAGCATCATTAAGTCATGCTAAATTACTGAAATCTTCAAAATTTTAGCATTTTGGTTCATATTTAGACGGTTTCCATCTAAAAGGAAAGTGGCCGCACTCGTGTTCATTCATAATATTGAAATGTAAGTTGTATTTGATGATAATACAAAACATATATAAAGGTTGAGGATGAACACGGATGCGGCCACTTTCATTTTTGACAAAAACCATCTGAAAAGTGACGTTTTTTGGCATATTTGATAAATTTTTCATATTTAAGCTTAAATCAGAGCGTTTTTAATGACTAAATCAGTTTAAATCTTTCACATAAACTTAGCGAATCAATTGAAAGAGACACTTAAGTGTTTAAAAAGTGTTCAAAAACTTTCGTTAGATGAACCTGAAATTTGAGGCCAAAATCAACCCTTACCGGACCTACTCCTTTCTTGGATTATGTTGGTACAGGTAAACCACAATTTTAAATGTTCAATGAATTTCAAAATTTACATATTTTCTAAAGGAATGTATGCAGACTTTGCCATAAAAATGAAAAAAGATATCCATGAAAAAAATAATCTAAATCCACATAAATTGGAACCTATGAAAATAAATGAATTCCACGGTATTGGTATACGTATAAGTCTTTATTATCAGAACTGGTGGTGATATTCAATTCATCTTTTATATACATGTTACAATGATGCATCTTTGATTTCCTTGTAGGAGAAGTAACCAGAAATTTTGTTGAAAATGTTTCCAATCAAGATGTATGTCAGTGCAGATTGTTACCATGGCAACCATGTGACCTAAAACAAACAGACTATGAACAAAAAGAACCTGACATTTCTTATTTTCTGGTAATTGCAATTGAATCATTTGCATTTGTAAAATAGAAAAATTATAAATAAAAGTTAAGGCTCCTTGTTGAAGAGCGTATTTTGACCTATAATAGTTTACTTTTACAAATTCTGACTTGGATTGAGAGTTGTCTCATTGGCACTTATATCACATCTACTTATATCTATGATGATTCATTATTGAATACATTATGACAATGATACTGAAAACGTAAAAAAATGTATTGTCAAAACTGAAGATATCAGAACAGTTATACTAATGAAACTAGCAAATAATAGACATTTTTAGTCAAATGCATGATATACATTATCAATAAATCATAAAACTTTTAATGCAGAACAATTCTAAAGTAAATACATCTGTATGATTTGGATGATTATAATTGATTGATTGATTGTTAGTGTCACTTTCAGCAATATTAGATATATTCTGATGACCAGATTTTGTTGTTGGAGGAAGCTCACTGGAGTGTCTGGACAGAATCTCAGACCATGAACCACTATAAAGACCTTTTTTTTTTTTTTTTTACTGTAAACATGTTTATACCCTAGTTCCAGTGAAGTTTCAACTGTGAAATTAAGTAAGCTTTGCAACACTCAAGAAATGTATATATCAATATGAAACCATTAATTTTTATTGCAGAGCCATAAGCAGGGTGAAACCCTTCCTGATATGAGCATAGATTACCCAGGTTTATCTAAAGACAGAAATGTTAAAGTTTTTTTGAGTTATCAAAGTTTCCCCAAGTTTTTGACAGATGGGCGGTTTGAACTTGTAGAAACTATGGAAGAGGCAGACATTATTTGGTGCAATACACATTGGAAGGATTACAAGTAAGTAATATACTAGTTCTTCTTAACACTTGTAATATTGGGAAACCATCACAGTAAAGACAACTAGTAATTACATATAAAGGTTGGGATTTTTTTTAATTGACATTTGTACATATTTTGTACCTGTAATATAAAAATAAGAAATAAGACGATGTGGTATGATTGCCAGTGAGACAACTTTTCACAAGAGACCAAATGACACAGAAATTAGTAAGGGTCACTGTATGGCCTTCAACAATGAGCAAAGCTCTTACTGCTTTAATAGTCGCTGTAAAAGGCCCTGAAATGACCTGTTTGTTGTGTCTTCACAATTTTGCTAGGAAAGTTGCAAGAAAATAGACTAAACTCTATGTGTTGTAATCTCAATCACTTGATAATACTTCTGACTTAAAGTTCAGATGTCTGCAGTGGTTGTTTTTACCTAAGAAAGTAAGATATTCTGACCAGTGTCAAAAAATATGTTAATTATACATATAAAGTTTTCATATCTTCGTGTCTACAATTTTTTGTCTCTGTTAAGTTGTCCTGATTTCTAAGTTAGATACATTAGTCTTTTGATTTGTTTTCAATCATAAAAAAGTATATCCCATTTGTAACAGATTAGTACAGTTAATAAATGCTTAGAATATGTTTTTCTCCCCAGAAAGTTAAGTGAAGAGACACCTGGGAAATTTGTAAATCAGTTCCCCTGTGAATGCGTGGTCACAGTGAAGGACATGTTAGCTGTTGTTTGTCGGAGAGCAGGAAGTGATATGGAGGACCCTGAAACCATGGAAACAGACCCAGCATGGCTTCCAAGGACATATAACTTACAAACTGAATTACCATTATTTGTTTCATATTTCCAAAATAGAAAGGAAAAGTGAGTTTAAGTACCTCTCAAAGTATATTTGATTTTAGATTTGTCTAAAAGAGGGACGAAAGATACCAGAGGGACAGTCAAACTCATAAATCAAAAATAAACTGACAACGCCATGGCTAAAAATGAAAAGGACAAACAGACAAACAATAGTACACATGACACAACATAGATAACTAACGAATAAACAACACAAACCCCACCAAAAACTAAAGAATAAACATTTAATAAATTTTAAATATAGAATAAGTTTTACATCATTAGAGCTGTGCAGCATTATTTTTGAAATGGATATAAAGATGTATTTTAGTGCACAAAAATCCCAAAACATAAATTTGGAATGATTTTTTTCTACCAGATGATCCATGGGGTCATAAAAAAAGTAGCACCGTCAAACCTCCCTTTACAGAAACCTTATTTCAGCAGTCACCCTTCTCTAACCGTCATTCTCAGACCCTCAAAAATGTTTTCTTTTTATATTATAAACTCTTTTCTGCAGTCAGTGATCACCTAAATTTTTAACAATCACGATTTGAACCTGTAAGAAAGGTCATTTTAGTGTTTTTAACTGCCAATATTATCATGACAATGTGTTCAGTATCAAAGTCAAGATGAGAATCAGAACCTGTTTGCAACCTAGATAGAGAATTAGGAGATGAATTGATTAGTTTCTCATGTTCTACTAAATCATGTAATTTTGTCTTATGATCTTCAAATTTAATGTTTTAGATCCAGTATCTGTAGTAAATCAAAATATCATAGTTTTAAAGAAACGCTTTGTCTTTGACATGACATCAATGAAAGCACTGTTTCTTTGCATTTTATAGATTTTATGAAGTATAAAGAGTGATACTGTAGATTTAGTGGGTATCAATTTTTGTGGATTGAGGAAAACTTACATTTTTTTGGATATCTAATTTTGAGGTTTTGTCAATATCTACATACAAAGCATATAGAAAATTTATAATTCATTGAACATTTCAATTTGTGGTTCACCTGTACCCACGAAACCCACAAAATTGGTATCAAAGGAATAATAATGAATCCACAGTATTTAACATAAATTAATTCTTCATATCGCTTCTTTTGTCATAAAAGGATGAAAAGATATTAGCCTCTACATGAAGCTAGTTGAAATGGTAATTTATAATAATTTTTTTGTTTAACTTTTCAGAGGTTTAGACAATCATTGGATATGTAAACCATGGAATTTAGCTAGAGGTTTAGACATGCATATTACCTCAAACTTAAATCAGATTGTCAGGCTTCCAGAATCAGGACCTAAGGTAAAGCACACAAATACATGAACATGTGTATAATGACACGTGTACATAAACCAGCTTGCACTATTGTTTTAATAGTAGATTCTTTTATCTAAGTACATACTGAAAATTCAAAAATTGATGCAAGTTATGTGACTCCCCGAGCATGGCAATAGTAAGAACTTGATTCTGATATCTGATACTGTATGTAGATATTCCTAAATTCGCAATAATTTGATATTCCTAAATTCGCAATAATTAGATATTCCTAAATTCGCAATATTTAATTAAACTTGCATTTTCGTTCATTCTTCAAAAGTCCAAATTAAAAAGTACATAAAATAATTTACCAATTTGCAAAAGTTATACAGACATTGTGTAATCTATCATCTTTACATGTTTCTAAGTAAGCCTCCTTTTTTGTGAATAAATAGAACAAGAAAAATTGCCTTCAATCAGGCCAGAACAAAAAATTAATATACCATGGTTATAAGTTTTTATTAAGTTTATTTCTATTGATAATTTGTAGGTGGCCTGTAAATATGTAGAGGATCCAGTGCTGTTCCACAGAGAGGAGATTGGTGATGTCAAGTTTGACATTAGATATATTGTTCTACTTTCAAGTGTGCAGCCTCTCAAGTTATACGTGTACAGAGTCTTTTGGCTCAGATTTGCAAACAAGTATGTGAAGTTTGATTGATTGAGAAGTATCATGTTATCTTATACTGTAAACCTAGATTTATACCTACAAAAAACACATCAGTCAAACCTGCTAGAAATGTTACCTCTATTAAGTGAAAACCTATTTTTTCATGTCCCCCTATTGTTATTCTACAGTAATACTTATATTTCATATAGTTTTGTTATTGAAAGAAATAAGTAATGAAAAGCTTAAGGACATGGATATAATGATATGATCTTTTTTCTTTTTAGGACTTTCTCTTTGGATCATTTTGATGATTATGAAAAACATTTTACAGTCATGAACTATGTGGAAGATGGTCAAAATCTCAAACAGGTTGGTATATGTTATAAAAAGATATTCGAAAGTATCACCATTTTCACAAAATAATGCAAAAATGCCAAATTTTATGAAACCTTCATCCATCTTATTCAGAGCTAAACATTTAGGCAGCCAAAATTACTAGGACATATTGAGAACCAAATACAAAAACATTTTGTATAGCAAGATGTTTATGCCAGAAAGTAATAAGAAAAAGTTGATGAATTTTCTTTGAAATCATGTTTAGTAGGGAAGAAGCTGAAACTTTAAGTTGGGGAATGTTTTAAGGACACACATAATGATATTTCTTAAAGCAGTTAAAGTTAAAACTGCATAGGATTCAAAATTAAGATTACCTGAAGATTATGATTTATATTAAAGAAGCCATAAGATTTGAAATCATTTTTGAGTGACAATCTAATTTAAAAAAAAGTTGTAAAATATATAATTGTAATGAATAGACATATAGATTTATAATGTTAACATTATCAGATCTATACAAGATGAAACCCTGCATGATAAGAAAATTGTCCTGCTACATAGACTTTTAAAGGAACACTTTTATCAACAGATAAAGTAAAATACCATTTTGACAATATTCTTGATTTTTCAGATAAACTATGATGACTTTATACCAATGTTTGACAGTCAATATCCAGATCACAAATGGAGTGGAGACTGTGGAGTAGAGGTAAAACATCAACAATTTCACAATCTCCCCTAAAAAAAAGTCCATCTGCACATTAGATCCTGGCCACTTTTAAAACAGTTCTTATAAAGAAGTAGCATTTCTTTAAAAATCTAAGTTAGGTCAATTTATACTGAATTAGTCACATTCTTACTGATAGTCGGCTTACTATATATAGATATCAATTTTGTGCTAAAAATGAGACAAAAATATAATATTTCGGTCATAATGGAGTTGTGATAAATGTTAAACAATTATTTTATATCAAAATTTTCAACAGATAAGAAAATAGTATAAAAAAAATATCATAATGCATACAAAGAAAACTAGAGTTTAAGTAAGAAAAACTTCATGAAAACATAATTTTATACAAGAAAAGGTGTCTGTAACTGAGTTAATATAGAAGGAATCAGTTGATTGTGAATATGTAGAAGGAACAATTAGAGAGGTGCTTTTGGAGTTCAGAAAAAAGTAAAATCACAAAAATACTGAACTTGGAGGAAAAATCATAATGAAAAGTCCCTAATCAAATGGCAAAAATCAAAAGCTCAAATACATCAAACTAATGGATAACAACTCATATTCCTGACTTGGTACATACATTTTCTTATGTAGAAAATGGTGGATTGAACCAGGTTTTATAGCTAGCTAAACCTCTCACTTGTATGACAGTGGCATCAAATTCCATTATATTGACAAAGATGCGTGAACAAAAATTAGTTATTGCAATTTCAGAAAAAAAAATCTGCATACAGCTATATGTATCAGCTATCAGAATGAATAAGAGAATAAAGTGTTTTATTATAATAGAATTGAGATTGGAAATGGAGAATGTGTCAAAGAGCCAACAATCTGACCAAATAGTAGAAAACAGCCGAAATCCACCAATGAATCTTCAACACAGTGAGTGAATCTTGCACCTGAAGGTGTGCTTTGGTTAATACTTACCCAGTCAAATCAAAAGACCACTTTCAAGTTCATCCGTCACTGGAAAAAACTCGTCAATTATACACGCCTTTATGACGTCATTTACCAGATAGAGGGGGTTGCCTGTATCCCTGCACTATTTATGTTCATCAAGCATCTTAGTGATCGTCATTGTGCAGGATAAACTAGAAATAATGGTTGTTCTGTAGGTACTTAATGACAATTTCCTAATGACAGCAATGCTGATTGTCAATTTTGAGAATTCAATTTGCCGAATAATTCGTACAATATAGAATTATAGTTTTCCAACCAATCGCTCAACATTGGAATGGAAGTGACAATGCCCCTAAACACACAAATGACTTTCACTAAAACCAGAGTTTTTGACGGAAATGCATCGAACTCGAAAGTTGTCTCTTGCCTTAAGAAAAAGCTCATATTAATTTTCTGAATTTATAGTATACTTATAATATTTACTTATATTTAACCTTATTTTTAGGAGAGTATATTCCAAATGTTCAGAGAAATGTTTGAGGCAGCCTCATGCAAACCTGCTCCAGCTGGTATAGCACCATCACCTCAGTCAAGAGCCATGTATGCTGTGGACTTGTTACTCAAGTGGAAAACTAATACTAAAGGTAATTATTGTTCTTAGGCGGGGTCTGTATTATTCAAAACAGATTTGTAAAATGAAAATTTAATGTTCAGAAGGAGATTGGGAATTTAACGATTTGTATTTTCTAAAAGAATTCAGACATTGCAGAAAAAATGACAGATTCTTGTAAATTTTCAAAGATAGATATTTCACATTCACTGTGGAATATATTTTTGTATCAGTTATCTCCTATGAGCATATTGTATATTGATTTATAAAAAAATCATTTTTAAAGTAATATGAAATGTTAGCAACAATAGTATTAAAAATTTCTGTTTCTTCACATTTACAAGTTAAAAAAGTCATTCAAACCGTAAAATTTTGTTACAGATCCATAATGGATTTAAAACATTCAACACTAATTAAATTTCTTGGGTGTTTTTATGTTAATTATTACTACAAACTACTTTAGTAATTTGACTTTTTAAAATCATATGAAAATTAAAACAAGAGTGCACACGCTGAAATGTGTTGCCTTCTATACTAATCATTGATATTATGTTGATAGTCCTAAGTATAAAGCTAAGCTTTAATACAACTGTCACATAAACTTAACATTAACCAAGATAACTAAACAAAGACCAATGAACCTTGAAAATGAGGTCAAGGTCAGATGAACCATGCCAGGCAGACATGTACAGCTAACAATGCTTCTATACAACATATATAGTTGACCTATTACTTATAGTTTAAGAAAAATAGACCAAAACACAAAAACTTAACACTGTGCAATGAACCGTGAAAATGAGGTCACGGTCAAATAAAACCTGCGCGACTGACATAAAGATCATAAAATATTTCCATACACCAAATGTAGATGACCTATGGCATATAGTATTAGATAAAAAGACCAAAACTCAATACTTAACTTTGACCACTGAACCATGAAAATGAGGTCAAGGTCACATGACATCTGCCCGCTAGATAGGTTCACCTTACAATCATTCCATACAAGAAACATAGTAGACCTATTGCATATAGTATGAGAAAAACAGACCAAAACACAAAAATTTAACTATAACCACTGAACCATGAAAATGAGGTCAAGGTCAGATGACACCTGCCAGTTGGACATGTACACCTTACAGTCCTTCCATACACCGAATATACTAGCCCTATTGCTTGTAGTATCTGAGATATGGACTTGACCACCAAAACTTAACCTTGTTCACTGATCCATGAAATGAGGTCGAGGTCAAGTGAAAACTGTCTGACAGACATGAGGACCTTTCAAGGTACGCACATATCAAATATAGTTATCCTATTACTTATAATAAGAAAGAATTCAACATTACAAAAAATCTGAACTTTTTTTTCAAGTGGTCACTGAACCATGAAAATGAGGTCAAGGACATTGGACATGTGACTGACGGACACTTCGTAACATGAGGCATCTATATACAAAGTATGAAGCATCCAGGTCTTCCACCTTCTAAAATATAAAGCTTTTAAAAATTTAGCTAACACCGCCGCCGCCGCCGTAGCCGCCGCCGGATCACTATCCCTATGTCGAGCTTTCTGCAACAAAAGTTGCAGGCTCGACAAAAAATGATGTATACTGTGGATTCATTATTATTCGTTGGATACCAATTTTCGTGGTTTTCGTGGGTGCATGTGAACCACGAAATTAAATGTTCAACAAAAAACTAATGTTCTATAGGCTTATATGCAGACTTCGACAAAACCACGAAATTAGTTATCCACGAATAGGCAAGTTTTTTCGTAACCCACAAAAATTGGTACCCACGAAAAATAAATGAATCCACAGTATGTTTTTTAGAACGAAATGGATAGTTGTCATTATTGAACTTATGTACATATACTTTTTTCTGAAGAAAATTAATTTGTCCACATTTAGAAAAGGTTTACCTTTTTTTAATTGCTTGCTTCCAGGAAGCAATTTGCAGACATATTTTCCGTATTCAAAGTGACCTCAGCATGACCCTCTCTTAAAATTTGGTCATTGTACATGTTATACAGGTGCTCATTATCCAAGATTCTTTGTTAGACTGTTTACTATAAGGTGACAAACTGTAAACTACGGCTTCAAAACACAACAATTAATGAGCTGCCATATTTTTACTTCATTACAGACAGAGAGAAAAAAAAAGACGATTATACGATATTTTTACCTAAAAAATGATAAAATTGTGCACAGAAGACTAAGTTTATGATATATACATGCATTGGTTCAAGAATTGGATAAACATTATTTTTCACCAGTCACTCATTTCATATGACTTTAAACAACAAGTGACTTACCTTTGTTTTGAGGATACCGCCTTGCCTTGGGAATGTAGTACTGCAATATTATTTTAAAGGTGATACAGTAGTAATGGAAAAATCTTACTCAAAGTAAACGCTAATTTTTTTCCTCATCATTTGGTGTCTGTCTTCGTTGTCTGTCTTCTTTGTCCTTCTTCATCCGTGTTCGTTTTTTTATACGACCGCAAAATTTGAAAAATTTTTCGTCGTATATTGCTATCACGTTGGCGTCTGCGTCGTCGTCGTCGTCGTCGTCGTCGTCGTCGTCGTCGTCGTCGTCGTCGTCGTCGTCGTCCGGCGTCCGAATACTTTTAGTTTTCGCACTCTAACTTTAGTAAAAGTGAATGGAAATCTATGAAATTTTAACACAAGGTTTATGACCACAAAAGGAAGGTTGGTATTGATTTTGGGAGTTTTGGTCCCAACATTTTAGGAATTAGGGGCCAAAAAGGGCCCAAATAAGCATTTTCTTGGTTTTCGCACTATAACTTTAGTTTAAGTGAATAGAAATCTATGAAATTTTGACACAAGGTTTATGACCACAAAAGGAAGGTTGGGATTGATTTTGGGGGTTTTGGTTCCAACAGTTTAGGAATTAAGGGCCAAAAAAGGGCCCAAATAAGCATTATTCTTGGTTTTCGCACAATAACTTTAGTATAAGTAAATAGAAATCAATGAAATTTTAGCACAAGGTTTATGACCACAAAAGGAAGGTTGGGATTGATTTTTGGAGTTGAGGTCACAAAAGTTTATGAATTAGGGGCCAAAAAGGGGCCCTATTAAGCATTATTTTTGGTTTTTGCACCATAACTTTAGTATAAGTAAATAGAAATCTATGAAATTTAAACACAAGGTTTATGACCATAAAAGGAAGGTTGGGTTTGATTTTGGGAGTTTTGGTCCTAACAGTTTAGGAATAAGGGGCCCAAAGGGTCCAAAATTGAACTTTGTGTGATTTCATCAAAAATTGAATAATTGGGGTTCTTTGATATGCCGAATCTAACTATGTATGTAGATTCTTAATTTTTGGTCCCGTTTTCAAATTGGTCTACATTAAGGTCCAAAGGGTCCAAAATTAAACTTAGTTTGATTTTAACAAAAATTGAATCCTTGGGGTTCTTTGATATGCTGAATTTAAAAATGTACTTAGATTTTTAATTATTGGCCTAGTTTTCAAGTTGGTCTAAATGGGGGTCCAAAATTAAACTTTGTTTGATTTCTTCAAAAATTGAATAAATGGGTTCTTTGATATGCCAAATCTAACTGTGTATGTAGATTCTTAATTTTTGGTCCAGTTTTCAAATTGGTCTACATTAAGGTCCAAAGGGTCCAAATTAAACTAAGTTTGATTTTAACAAAAATTAAATTCTTGGGCTTATTTGATATGCTTTATCTAAATATGTACTTTGATTTTTGATTATGGGCCCAGTTTTCAAGTTGGTCCAAATCAGGATTCCATATCAAGTATTGTGCAATAGCAAGTCTTTTCAATTGCACAGTATTGCGCAATGGCAAGAAATATCTAATTGCACAATATTGTGAAATAGCAAATTTTTTTTAATTAGAGTTATCTTTCTTTGTCCAGAATAGTAAGCAAGAAATATCTAATTGCAAAATATTGTGCAATAGCAAGATTTTTTTTTAATTGGAGTTATCTTTCTTTGTCCAGAATCAACTTAAATCTTTGTTATATAAAATATACAATGTATATTCACTTTTTACTACCAACTGATAAATTAAAATAATCTTTACCATTCAGTGATAACAAGCAGTTTTTTTACATCTTATTTCCTTATCTTATCTAAAATGTTTTTAGATAATGTATGTTGGACATTTGCCAGACATGACTATGATGTCATTTTCTATTTTTATTTGCCAATAACTTTATGTAAATAACTTCATTGGAAATTTGCCAATATAAAATGTTGCTGATGAAGTTTTTTTTATTGTTTTATACAATAAACAATGTATATTCACTTTTACTACCAACCAATCTTTACCATTCAGTGATAACAAGCACTTTATTTTACATTTTAATATTTTATGATGTATTTAAAAGAGTAGTTATTGTTGCAAACTCCATTAGAAATTTGAATTGATATCAGTTTTGGAAAAAGGGAAACGGGGATGTGAAAAAAGGGGGGGGGGGTTAAATTTTTCTCATTTCAGATTTCATAAATAAAAAGAAAATTTCTTCAAACATTTTTTTGAGAGGATTAATATTCAACAGCATAGTGAATTGCTCAAAGGCAAAAAAAAACTTTTAAGTTCATTAGACCACATTCATTCTGTGTCAGAAACCTATGCTGTGTCAACTATTTAATTTTAGATTTAAATAAGAAGAAATCTTTAATTGATTTGTAAAATCTTGACATTTGTTTTGTGTAAAAAAACCCATGTAATGTCAAAAATTTGATCACAATCCAAATTCAGAGCTGTATCACGCTTGAATGTTTTGTCCATACTTGCCCCAACTGTTCAGGGTTCGACCTCTGCGGTCGTATAAAGCTGCGCCCTGCGGAGCACCTGGTTTGGTCATGAATTCTATTTCCATTTACAATGTTGGAGAGTTTCCTTAAATTAATTTTCTTTTGTTAAAATGTCACAGAGACCAAGGTGAGCAGCACAAACTCTTTAGCATTAACAGAACACTGCATGTGGCAGGTGCTTCAGTAGAGGATCCAGAAGGGGCCCACTGACTGCCTAAAAGGATACTGCTCCAGTCATGCTTTAATGATACCCTATATATTCAACCAGTTTTTAACCACAAAAGGGGGGGGGGGGGCTGAAAAATCCTCTAAATCCACCTTGGTGCATTAATTCTAATCTGACTATGATTGTCTAGGTTTCTAATGGTTGATGATTTGAATTGGGCACTCATGCATCAGCCACCAATAAAAACTGGGCACCTTAATATAGTGCTGAAAGGGGCATTAAACAAAATGAAAATCAATCAATCAATCTATCATTTATTTATTAGCAATCTTTTGAAATGGAAAATTAAACACAACCAATATAAAAAAGAAGATGTGGTATGATTGACATTTGACAACTCTCCTCAAGATTCCATGACACAGAAATTAACAACTATAGGTCACTATTGCCTTCAACAATGAGAAAAGCCCATACCGCATGTTTTAATTTTCAGCTTTATCATCTAATAGGTTATGAGAACCTCAAAAATTATTATATGAACTAAATTTTAATCTGATTTTGATTTCAGGGGAGAGAACAATGCAGCCAGTAGTTTGTGAAGTAAACTTTAGTCCAGATTGTGATAGAGCATGTAAATATCATCCAAACTTTGTCAACGATGTGTTTAGTACCTTGTTCTTAGATGATATTGAAGGGAGACCGGTCACACTGCTTTGACATTAAATTTTTACCATATTTAGTAAATGTTTGTTATAACTATTCTGTCTTCAGTATAAAAAAAAGGAGATTTGGTATTATTGCCAATAAGACCATGCAAGGGCTGTATAAGCAGTTAAGGTTGTTAAAATCTTCCACCATCATGATTGCCAATGAGACAGCCACACATTTCAATTAACAAAAATAAAAACTATTAGAGGTTACTCTTTATCCTTCCACAATTTTGAAAAATCTGTACTGTATAGTGTTATCTTTTGTCCAAAATATGCATGTAATATTTGATACTGGATGTGAAGCAAAGAGCAATCTATATATGGTTTCGTCAAGCCTTCGACTTTTGTTGCAGAAAGCTCGATTTGATTAATGGTGTTTTAACTCCACTTTAAAGCACCGCATTTAAGCTATTTCTTGGCAGTTTTTATTGGTGGAGGAAGCTGGAGTGCCTGGAGAAAACCACGACCTTTGATAGGAAAACTAACAATCCTAGTCATTTAAGATTGGAGTCGAGTGCACCTGCACGAGCAGTGATCGAACTCACAACCTCAGTGTTGACTAGCTAGTGATTACAGTAGTAACTACTTAGATCACTCGGCCTCCAAGGCCCCCAGAAAGCTCGACATAGGGACTGATCCAGAGGCTGCAGTGTTAGCTAACTACTTGAAAGGTTTAAGACTTGGATGCTTCATACTATGTATATAGATGCCATATGTTACAAAGTTTCCGTCTGTCACATGTCCATTGACATTGACCTCATTTTCATGGTTAAGTGACTACTTGAAAAAAAGTTAAGATTTTTTGTAATATTAATTTCTCTCTTATTATGAGTAATAGGATAACTATATTTGGTATGTGCATACCTTGCAGGGTCCTCGTGCCTGTCACACAGTTTTCACTTGACCTCAACCTCATTTCTTGAATCAGTGAACAAGGTTAAGTTTAGGTGGTCAAGTCCATATCTCTATAGGTCTAATATATTTGGTGTATGGAATGATTGTAAGGTGTACATGGGCAACTTGCAGGTGTCATCTGACCTTGGTGTCATTTTCATGGTTCATTGGTCAAAGTTAAGATTTTGAGTTTAACTTTTAGTCTTTTTTTTCTGATGCTATATGCAATAGGTCAACCATTTTGGTGTATGGAAATATTTTATGATGTACATGTCAGTTTCACAGGTTATAGTTGACCTTGACCCTTGTTTACACTTCACATTGCTCAGTTTATGTGTTTCAGTCTGTTTTTCTTGAACTTTAAGCAATATGTCAACTATATGTTTTGTAAGGAAGAATTGAAGGCAGTACACATCTGCCTTGCATGGTTTATTTGACCTTGACCTCATTTTCATGGTTCATTGGTTAGTGTTTAGCCTTAAGTCTTGTTTCTTTGAAACTAAAAGCAATAGGTCAACTATATTAAGTGTATTGAATGATTGTAAGGTGTACATATATTTTTTGTTTGGGTTATATGACATTGACCATATTTTCTTGGATCATGTAATAGTTGTAGTAAAGCTTTCTATTTAGGATTTTCAACATAATATCAATGGTTAGAAAAGGAGGTGAGACATTTCAGCGTTTGCACTCGTTTTAGTCACCAAGGATTTTTGTCAGTGTAAATGAATCTCTGGAGCTATGATAGCAAGTGTCAATTATTGCTATAAAATTAATTAAAATGAAAGAACAAAGTTCCAATGTCTCCTTCCCAGGCACATCTTCTAAAGAACAATAATTTTCAAAATTATGTTTTTGATTCTTCTAATCTTTTTCATACATATGCTACAGGAAATGAAAGTGTGGTATTGCTCATCCAAGGCCTTGCTGATATAAGCTTTTAAAATAAATTTCATAGATAAGAAATGTAAAAATTAGAGTGCTTACAATGCTATTTTTCGTAGAATTTACATTAAAAGGGATATTATTCCTGTAAAAATAATTGATCAGTACTGATTGTTTTTTCTAACGAGCAAAACTCCTTTCAAAACATTGCACAATTGAATGGACATGCTGGATCAGCTCCTAATTATCTGCAAACTACAACTGTAATGCTGATCTTATGGTTCAACAACACACTACTTAGTTTACACCAAAACAACTGAACGATAATCAGTGACAGTGTTTGGTCCACTTCAGCTATTCAAGCAATAGGTCAACTTTATAAAGGGTATGAAATGATTGTAAGGTGTACATGTCCAACTGGCAGGTTTCATCTGACCTTATTTTCATGATACATAGGTCAATATTAAGTAATGATATTAAAATTGAGAATGGAAATGGGGAATGTGTCAAGGACACAACACCCTGACCATAGAGCAGAAAACAGCCAAAGGCCACAATGAGTTCAATACAGCAAGAAAATCTTAAACCAGGAGGCGGGTTTCAGCTGGCCCATATGGGAGTCACACTCAACTCAATCACATATAAATGAACTAAAATTAAAAAACTTGCAAGACTATTAAACAAAGATGGTAGTCTCCTGACTTGGGACAGGAGCAAAATGTGGCAGGGTTAAACATGTATGCTAGATCTCAACCCTCCCCTATACCTCTATCCAATCTAGAATAAACAAACACACAGAAAATTTCAGTTTAAAAAAAAGTCCCGAGTCCAATGCCAGAATCATGCCTATTTCCAAGGATTTCTATACAAATCCTTGCTGTTTCTTGAATACTTTGTGGAATCCATGACCAAGTACATCTTGCCGGTTCTCAAAGTTTGTATCAGACAAATAAAAATCGATGTCCAGTTGATGTTTACTTCTATTCCATTAAAATGACATAAAATGACTAGAGCATGTTTAAAGTAAATGTCCCAAGAAACATATTAGAAACAAGAGTGCTGAGAGGTTTAATTTAAATCAGACTTGACTTCCATTTCATTAAAATGACTAGAAAATATTTCAAATAAAATATCACATGGAAAGCTTTGGCAAACAAAAAAACACGTTTAAATCTTAATACTGATTTATTGCACACATATTTAGCATACATTTATACTTGTACATAAATACAACCAAAATTGCAATCCAGGCTATTCATAAATACCTGCTTTCAGATTTTATAAGCCTGGCATTTAAAAATAAATTCATATCACAAAAAACATCTTTAATGGCAGTAAAGACAACAATTATAAAGCTTTATATCCCAATACATGTTTTTGGAAGACAAGTTTAAACACTTGACCTGTCTTTAACTAAAGCATCGGTAATTGAATGTTTTAGGCAAAGTCGCAAATATGACTTTAATAAATTCAATGACTTTTGATGTTTATTGTTCTTTTTAAAAGTTTTATCCAATATAATGGAGTATGCTTAACATGAAACAATGGATAGGTGGGAATCTGTCAGATATATGAAATTGAATACTTGTGAAGTTCAATGATTGCTAGCTTTTTACTGCTTAAATTCTTTGTGCCTTTTAATGAAATGTGTTCTACTCCTCCAATTCTGAAGAAGTTAAAACCAATATTTGCAGCTAATTGAAATAAAAGTCGTGTGTTCAACTGGCTATAATGATTCAGGCTTCAGACATTTGAGTTTTTCCAAAAATTAATATATATATACCATTTTTAATTATTTGAAAGTTTGACTTCACCAGTATTTTTGGGGGATTTCTTCTTAAAGTTAATTGCAAATACTTCAATAATATTATAAGTCAAAATCACAAAAATACATGTAGAAATGAAGGGTTTTCATGCTCATTAAAGCATTGTTAAAGATTGTTTTACTTGTTCGTTGGATGAGGTTGGAAAAAAAACCACTCAATTGTTAAACCACAAAAAAATATTTTAAGTAGTTACTTTAACCCATCTAGCAATTGATAAATCCGAAAAATTCCTGAAACATCAACCTTTTTCATAAAACAAATTGGCTACTGCAAAAGTCAATAATCACAAATATGTTTATGTAAATACAAAATTCATTCAAAGATAAAGTAATAATATTCATGAACTAAATATAAATATATGAGAAGGTATTGAAAAGTTATATATGATATAGTATCTTAAGTCTTTTTAAGTATTTGGATATCAAATTCATTTGATTATACAGTGTATATTAATAGGATGAATAAATATGAATTATCAGCCTCTGTGCCCTCATATAAAATGTACATTGTTGAAAATTAAAATAAATAACATTTGTAGTCTGATAAATATCAATCAATTTAAAGCGTGCCTAAGTAGCAGGTTCATAAATTGATTGTTTATATTCTAATAAGGATGGAATTAAATTAAGAAGCGTCGTTACAAAACTAATACAAACATGATATGAACAAGGGTAATATTTCTTTTAAAAATGTGTATAAATCAGGACAGAAACCCCAACTTTTTCTCTTATTTATTATTATAAAACTTTCAAAAATGTAAAAGGAGAAATAATTACAATGGAACGGAAAGAATATGGTGTAATTATAAATTCGGTGCATTACATTTGCGCGCAAAAATCATTACGTTTGCGCGCAGCTTTTGATTACAATTGTGCGCATTTTTTTGACAGGTAAACTCAGGTAAAATACAGGTAATAATACTTATTTGATTATAATTTGGTCAATTATTAACAAGTATAAGTTCTCATTCCGTTAGTGTTAGTCCCCAGCTCACCAACGATGAGCTTAAAGTGAGATTTCGAGAAAGATAAGTCCGTTTTATTATGCACAAGCACTAAATTCTAGAAAAATATAAAGGTAAAAATTCTAAAATGCTAAAACATACCTAATTGTAAAGGTTAAAGTATTGATAAATTCATTTCTTTACATGTCGGTATACATGCCGAAACTCCATGTTAGTGCCTTGGTGTAACTTTACAAACTAACTTAAGTTATTTACTAATTTTAAAAACGATCACTATTCGTTGAAACACTTTTCACTCTGAAATATTCGCAATGAAGTTAGATGTATGTCTTAAGCTATACGAGTTTATAATGATCACTTTATAATTTGTTTTAGAATTTAATTTGAAAATATATAATTTGAATTAAGAAATATTTTCCAAATTAATAATTGATAGTCATATTTATTATGAAAATAAAAAAAAAAATATTGTCAATTATAATTAATTTAATTTTTTCTTTATATTTTTACCTGAGTTTACCTGTAAAATGAATGCGCGCAAATGTAATCAAAAGCTGCGCGCAAACGTAAAACATTTTAATCCCCAAATGCGTGCAAACGTAGTGCGCCCTATAAATTATCACCCAAATTATAATGATATTTTTGCTCTAACTAATCTGCTGCAGAATTAGCTTTTATTTTAGTAAAACTTTCATAATTTCCCTGATTAAGTGATAAATTCTAATTACTCGATGTGTATTACCAAAGTTACATATTAAATTAGAAATTTGTTTTCATTAAATATTTATCTACCTCATTTCACACAAACATACAAACACAATCACACACTTAAGAAATACATGTATACACAATATAATAATTAAAGCACAAACTAAATCTTATAGAACAAATTGCACCAAAGCCCACGAGTATTATGCTGAAAAAATATTAAGCAAAGAAATATGCCTTGCCTGTCCTGCAGCTAAAATATGACTGCATTCAATTGGATGTATTGAGGAATTATGGTCATGAACATCAACATATTTGTGATATTCAACATAGCATGTGCAAGATATGGAACCAAATTTTTAAAGGGGATTTCAAATTCCTGAACGTGACTAAAAATGCACAGACTGGTGTTCTTCAAAATAGAACAAACATAAACAGTGCAAACTATAAACATACTCATACCTAAAGCATTGCATAGACAACAAAAAACAGCAGTAAATTGGTTTACTTTTCTACATTGACTAGAGGTATAGGGGAAGGGTTGAGATCTCATAAACATGTTTAACACGGCCGCATTTTTGCGTCTGTCCCAAGTCAGGAGCCTCTGGCCTTTGTTAGTCTTGTATTATTTTAATTTTAGTTTCTTGTGTACAATTTGGAAATTAGTATGGCGTTCATTATCACTGAACTAGTATATATTAGTTTAGGGGCCAGCTGAAGGACGCCTCCGGGTGTGAGAATTTCTCGCTAAATTTAAGACCTGTTGGTAACCTTCTGCTGTCGTTCTTTCTATGGTCGGGTTGTTGTCTCTTTGACACATTCCCCATTTCCATTCTCAATTTTATTTCAAATAATTCTGGGGGGTAAACTTTGCGCAAACATGTAGTGTAGAAAAAATAAGTTCCAATGTAAAATAAAAACTCATTTCAATCAATATACATTTTGTAATGGTACACAAAAAACAAATGATAAAAGGACTTAAAAAATAAATATTTTTCATATTACAAATAACAATGAATAAGGGAACAAACACACAAACTTAAAAAATAAATTATTAACCTGATTAATCTAAAAACATTTTGTAGCAATTTAAATTAATATGGACATACATATTTTTCTTTGGACAAGAACATAAAATTATGTATACACGTACATGTACTTTATAACCAAAAAATAAATAAACTGTTATCACAGAGATATGTCTTGCCTTCTTGTTAATATGCAAATGTTGAAATCAAAATATCAATACTTTATCATCTTTATACACTGTTATGCAAATATTTAAAGTCAATGAACCATGACTGAGTTACATGGATAAACAATCTCCATGTAAATGAGATGGGCTAATGCTAATACAAATTCATACCAAATATTATTGACTTATTATACGTTGTTACCAAACCTCAATACAAACATTAACTTGTAAACTATGTAAAAGTTTCAAAATCAATCAACCATGAATTGGGGGTGGGACTATATAATCTTCACGGAAACAATACTTGCAAATGCCAATAAATTTGCATACCAAATATCATTACTTAACATTAGCAGTTCATCTTAAACTGATCCAATCACAAACTAATACATGTACATGTAAACTAAAGATAAGTTCCAAAGTCATGCCATGGAAATGAGATATGCCAATGCTTATACAACTGCATACCAAATATCATTAACCTACCACATGTGGTTCCCCATAAACTGACCTAATCACAAACTAATACATGTAAAATAATCAAAAGTTTCAAAGTCAATAGACCATGACTGAGGGAGCAGGGCCACATAATCTCCATGGAAATGAGATGTGCCAATGCTTATACAACTGAATACTCAATATGATTGACCTATCACTTGTGGTTCACCATAAATTAGATCTAATCACAAACTAATACATTGTTGCCACCGTCCATGCCGCTGGAAACGGCATACTTATGTCTTGCTTTTTGAATTCCTCAAGGTGAGACAAAATCTACAGTAATAAGACCCTATATATGAGCAATATTTCTTTTACAAATATAAACCTGTTTTTTTTTGGATATAACTTTGTAGATATGTCAACACTTTTTTTATGCCCCACTGCTAGATTAAGAGATCATTAAGTGTTACCCTTGTTCATCTGTTCGAACATATGTCCAAAAATAGGCCTCTGTTCTCTAACTTAAGTTTGCCTCAACCAAATGTTATGAAAGTATTGACAATGCTTATTACCATAATACACAAGTTAAAATTTGGGTGGTGTCACTTTTACAGTTCTCTAGTTATGTCCCTTTATAACATTTTATGCAAGCTAGGGCATCAAATGTGTACCATGGACACATTTCCATTTATTTTTTTAATATCGCCATTGTAAAAAAAAATATTTTTTATGCTTATGACTTTAAGGTCTTTTTAAATTAACAAAAAATCCTGAAATTTTCATTGTCAATAATAAATATCAGCTGGCCATGGTCTAAATTCTTTGCATCAGAATATTATACCAAGACCATGGAGACTGAAATTTCTTTCCAATTCGTGAAATCAGTGTGACAAAAATGCCTTAGTTTATAAGAATGATATGATAACAAAACTTTCTATAAACTATATCAAGCGCAATTAAATCAAAATGATATAGAATTTTACAGGTTTAATAAATCTGCAAATAAATACACTGGTATCCAAAATATATGTAAAATAGTGTAGTACATGTAATTCTCAAGAATAGATAAATATTGAGACAAAACAGCACTTAAATAATAAAATTCAGCAAAATATACTGATTAATGTGATACATGATTTATATTTATGGTCAAGTGGTTAATTAAAAGATTTATATAACAACAATCAGAACATTTAAATCAATATTTGATATCTAGATAAAAGCAGTTTACAAATGTAAACAATGAATATTTCTTAACAAGATAGTGATTTATAACATATTCTAAAAAAAAATATTAACAACATTAACATGATGACTAAAAAGTACATTTTTTCTTTTATCTGCAAGTAAAGTGTGAAATTAAAATTTAATAAAAGCACAGACAAGGTACATTAAAGTGCATTTTTTCAAAGTTTTTTCATGGTCTTTAACTTTTTTGACTAAAAATGTAAAAATAATGTTTTTGTTGACAAAAATCCTGAAAATTTCTGATGAAAATGTTGTTCTTTTTTCTTAAATAATAAAATTCAGTAAAAATGAAATGTAATGCTAATTTAAAAAGATTTATTTAATTGTTTCACCATGTTCACTTAAACTTGTTTTTTTTCATTTTAATAATTTATATGAGTTGATATATGTACATATACAGCATGTACAGCAACATTGAACTTAAACTACACATTATGACTTTAATGACTGCAGGAAATTATCAATCACATTGCTGTAGTTTTACATTATTTTTAACAATTGGTTAAAAGAAATCAAGTTTTCTTTTCTACACCTATTTATTATTTGTATCAACAGCATCCACTCCCTTCTGGTTCGCCCTCTACAACATGGAATGGTTCTTTCGGTGGTCTAGAAAATCCATGTTTTACACCATCCCAACCGTCTTCCACATGTAGTTTGTCATCTTGTATCAATTTATGTATTTCCCGGGCTAATAAAAGAAATGCTTCCTCCACATTCTGTCCATTTCTAGCAGACGTTTCGATATATTTCAGTCCATTACTTTCCGCAAACATTTTACCTTCTCTAGTTGTGACTTGTCGTTCTTCATCTCTATCAGATTTGTGACCCACAATTAAGTATACACCTTTATGTGGTTCAGTCTGATCTTTTGACTCTTTTAACCATTGTGTAATATTCTCAAAGCTTTTTCTTTTAGTTATGTCAAATACAATTAAAATCCCCACTGAATTCCTATAGTAAGATCTTGTAATGGACCTGCAAGTAAACAAAATTATGTCATCATACATCGTATATAATAATATACGTTTTTTATTTGACACTGTTTCCTCTTTTCATATTGGTAAAAAAATATATGTTCTTTAAAGACCTTTAAATACATTTAACATTCCCCAATGAAAACTAGTTTAACTAGGAAACAATGTCATAGCCAACACTAGAACCAATTGCAAGGATTCTTTAATTTATTCCCTTTAAAATTTATGAATGATTTTTAGGGGGATCTTACATTTTTTTATTTCAATTTAAAAAATTCAAATTGAAACCAAGGTCAAGTTTTGTTTCTTATGTATTTTTCATCATTTATATTTAAGTCAAAGTATTTTGTCAAGTAATGTATCTATATACATGATATACATGTACATATAACAGTTCTTTTCTGTGACAAAAAAAAAACAAAACATGAGCAGTTTCACTGACACTGTTGTTTGAAGTTGTGGAACTAAAGCCAAATGCAACTTACTTTGTCAAATTTTACTGAGGTATATTTTCGACATTTTATTTTTGCTTTCCTTTTTTCCTATTTTCAACATTAAATGAGTAATTGTATTCAACATGTTCAAAGGATTTACATTCACAAGGTGTCATTGCACTACTAGATTTAAAATTTGTCACAATAAGTCAGACTTTACAAAATTATAAAATCCAAATGACAGTAATAATACTATCAGTATGGTCATTACACTGTCACATTATAACACAATCCTAATGATCTGAGAAGTTGTGTTTAGATTTCAGAAGCTGTTATATTGTGTTACAAAAGTAAAACAATTAAGATGATTGACAGAGCAACGTCCTGAGGGCCCACTACTCCTGTATTGGCTGTAAAAATTGTCAACAGCATGTGTATCTATGAGAATAGACATGTACATTGACAATTAATCATTGTTAAATATCAAGTTAGTATTAAGTTAAATTAAGATAAGATATAAGAAAATTTATTTTAAGTCGGGTTACATGAAATACTACTGACATTAGCTCTGTAGAGCATTTTGTCGACATGCTTTCTGCAGTGTGTTTGGGTCAATTAATGTATTATGGCCAGTATTTTAATTCTAACCCAATATATTTATGCGCCAACTCTATAAAAAATACATTTATAAAAATATGTTAATTTATATATTATTTAGAAAGATTACTTTTCTCTTTCTTAGAAAAATAAACCAATAAATAATTATTCAGTTATTCAACATCAAAACAATGGCAGTATCCATATGGACCATGTGCACTTCATCACAGTGCAGCCATGATGAATAAATTATTGCATTAATTTACGCATTATGCAACACTAATCTACTACCTTTTTCCTTACTCTTAATTGATAAATTACCTAAATCTTTCCTGTCCAGCTGTGTCCCAAAGCTGTAGTTTTACCCTGACACCAGGATTTACTTCAATCAGACGTGCATAAAAATCAACCCCAACAGTTGGATCACATGCGTCTGAAAATTTTCCATCTGTGAAGTATTTCAACAATGACGATTTACCAACGGTACTGTCACCGATCAGAATAACTCTGAACTGAAAATCAAATATTGGCTCTACCATATTTTCTTACGATTTACTTATCTTTAACAGAATCAAGTTAACATTCTATATTAAGATAAGGTTTGTTTACATTTTTTGATCAGCTTCCGGTTTCTCTTTAAATGACAGATGTTAAATCATGTTTGATTGGTTTACTTCGAGGAAATTACACCAATCAAAACTTACTTTTTATTGAAGGGAATTGAGGCTCCAACTGGGGTCAAACTAAAAGTAGCTAATTATTTAAAATTCGAACTGTATTATAGATTTTATTGTTATATCACCAGTTAACAAGTGAAATTTTAGTAAATATGTAAACTCTTAGACTGCTATCACTGTATTTAGTAGTGACTAGTCTGAGGTAAAATATATAAAAATATAAAAATGAAAGATTAATTTATTTATAAAATCAGATTAATAATTAAAGTAATGATAAAATTAGAGAGAGAGTTTAATTGAACAAAACCT
Organism: Mytilus edulis; assembly: GCF_963676685.1. NCBI lineage: Eukaryota > Metazoa > Mollusca > Bivalvia > Mytilida > Mytilidae > Mytilus > Mytilus edulis. The sequence goes on from NC_092353.1 coordinate 38,942,825, forward strand.
GATAGTTTCAGAACTGCAATTTTGAATTTCTTAACACGTTACTTTATTTTATATATAATAAAATTTAAGAAGTATTGAAATTGTACTTTTTAGAAAAAAAAATACACAACAGATGTAGATTTTTCTTATGTCTGTTTTCAGACCACTCTGACACCTGAATAAATTGATAAAGTAGTGTTTAACACTAATATAAGATTATTTTTCAATATCATTGGCTAACAAAATTTTCTTAAAAATGTTTTTTTTTTGTTGACATTTGATTTCTATCAATGGTCTATTCTTTTTTTCTAACCATTTTTATAATTTCTTAATTTAGGATTACATTTTAAAATATTAATGAACTTCTGCCATTATATGACAGTGAGGGAGAATGATTGTTGGATGGTATTAAGGTTATTTCCATAATTTTATGATCAAGTTGCTATATGCTATAGTATAGTTTAATTTTTGTCTTGAACAGCTATTGGAGTTTCTATTTCCTTAGTATGTATTTAGGTCAATAAGAATTTTAAATTAGAGATGTTTCAGTAATTAAATGAAAATTGCTTCATGCAAAAATGTTTTTTTTTTAGTTTTCTAAATTTCAAAAAAATGAAAATTGTATTCTGGGTGCTTTTTTCTTTTGATGAATGAAAAGAACTTTGTACTGGCCTTTTTTGAAAGAATTAAGGTAGATTCATGGTATACCGCCATCTTGGTTTGTACAATCACAGTACAAAATCGGTCTAATTATTTGCCCAAATCAGCAAATTTGGAAACAGATTTGCAATTTAATGGTTAGACTGTTTATTTATATAAAGCAAACTTGCTAATTTATTTTATTATTCAAAATATTTTAACAAATATCAACCTTTTGGGTTTTTTAAAATCATTTTTTGTCAAATGAGCTATTTAAGGGGAGATAACTCTTTTAGCACAAAATTTATACTGGGCTAATAGGGAAATTTTTTACTTTTACTTGTGGCAAAAAAACTAGTTCGGTGACACCATGTTTTCTTTTTATTATCTTAAAACATATTATAAAACCTATCTTCTCACAATTTATTTCAAAATTCTATCTCATAGAATTTTTTTTATGCACTGTTATGTGTTTTTTCATGAACAAACTAACCAAATTTAGGCAATTTTCAGCGACTCATAGCTTGAAAAATAGCCAGTGACCCATACTTTTTAATAGATTTTTGGGAAAAGCATAGGAAAATCTTCATTTTATCAAATTATAAGAAAATTCTGTCTCAAAAAACATTTACTTATTATCTACCTTAAAAAGAAAAAAAGAAGAAAAAAAACCATGTTAAGAAATTATAGAAACTATTTAACATACATGTATTTACAATGAAAAACTTTGAATAAATTGTATATTTTCCTTTAATAGATTATCAACATATAAAAGTTGATAAAAAGCCAGATTTAGGATTAATATCCTTGACCATACCTGTGTATAACCAACGTTATGAGATTAAAAGATGACCTAATAAAACAATTATAATATATATATCAGAGGTGCAAAGTTTAGCACAAATGATGAGCAAGATTACACCAGATTATGTTATTAATAGACCTGATTAATTATTTATAAAACACTGATAAACTTTGACTAGATCATTTTAAAACTTTTCAGTACTATGATTCTTTTGATAATACATGAATAACTATAAAATGTAATGATTGCAAGTTAGACAACTCTCCACCAGAGACCAAATGACATAGAAGTTAATAACTATATACTACTTTTTTTATGCAAAAATATTTTAAACATAATGTTGAATGTAGATTTTCCAAAAGTAAAATAAAAAACATGTATAAAACTCACAATTTCTAGATTTTATACAACCACAAAAATAACAATACAACTTTATACTGGTATGGGGATGTTGTCATCTTTCAAAGACATTTGGTTTCCAGACAATAACTTGAGTATAAAAAGTGTATGGATCCTAATGAAATTGGATCAAAATTTCATACCACAAAAGGAAAGTTATTTTTTCATATTAGGGGTTATGGCCCTAAGAATTAAAAATAATGTGTTCTTTGATGTGCTGAATCTAACTGTGCATATGGATTTGGGATTTTGGCCGGGTTTTTAATTGGTCTTTATTCAGGTGCAATGGGTCCAAAATTAAACTTTTGTTTGATTTCTTCATAAATTGATTTATTGTGTTTCTTTGGTATACCGAATCTCACCATGAATTTAGATTTTTGAATTGGGCCCAGTTATCAAATTGGTCCAAATTAAGGTCCAAAGGGTTTTAAACTATACTTTGTTTGATTCAACAAAAATTGAATACTTTTGGTACTTTTATGAGCTGAACTGTTGAATTGGTCCACGTTTAGGTCCAAAGTATCCAGAGTAAAATTTATTTTGATTTTGACAAAAATTGAATTTTTGTGGTTCTGTGATAAGCTTAATTTAAATGTGTATTTAGATTTTTGATTTTGAGCCCAGTTGTCCAGTTGCAACAAATTGGGGTCCAAAATTAATTTTGTTTGATTTCAATATTAATTAAGGTCTTTCCCCTACATGGGAAAGACCTTATTGTTTTTCTAATGTTTTTTAAGGTCTTTCCCCTACATGGGAAAGACCTTATTGTTTTTCTAATGTTTTTTTTAAGGTCTTTCCTCTCCGCGAGGAAAGACCTTATTGTTTTTCTCCTGTTTTTTTTTTTTTTAAGGTCTTTCCTCTACAAAGGAAAGACCTTATTGTTTTTCTTCCGTTTTTTCTTTTTCTTTTTTTTCTTCCAACATTTTTTTGACATGCTCGCCTCTTGTTTCTGATAAAGTTATTAAGACCAAATATGGACCATTGCTAGACCTCACCAAGATGTATTACCAAATGACCCTGTTAAGGATTTCATCATCCCTTTTAGGAGTTATTTCCCTTTTATTGATTTTTTTCAACATTGTCCCCCCTCGTTGGTTTTAAAGATATCATGACTTTAATTGGACATAATGTAGATCTCATCATGATGTATTACCATGTGAGGCTGAATAGGATTCCATCGTCCCCTATGAGAGTTATATCCCCTTGAAACAATTTCTTTCCTTTGCATTTTTCTCAAAAAGTATAAGAGATAGAATCGATTTGAAAACGACAACATGTACAGGAATAGATGGCAATGTTAATGAACATATACAATCATTTTGTTACTAACCCTTATAAGGAGTTATTCCCCTTGAAAAATTGTACATAATTTTAGAAAAATTGTATCTCGAGAACCGAAAGTCGTAAAGACTTGGGACTTACACCAATAATCCTTAGTTCATGTGACCTTTAATTTGCACCCAAGGTCAAAGGTCACCGAGTGCAAAAAAAAATTACGCTGCAATTTCAAGCTGTCATATTAGGAAAACAATAAGACTTTACTGCATACAAACAGCGTATAAAATGTTCCTCTCGACGAGCTCTACATTTTTTACACTGACCTCAAAAGAGTCCGACTGTCTGTTCAAAAGTTACAACAGGATGATTCTTAAAAGTATAGTATTTTGTGTATATCTTTTTAAAGGTAACAGATATCAACCTACTATAAACTGCAAAGATGATCAGTAGTTCAAGACCTTCAATTTGAGGTCAATGTCAGGTCATGATGAAATTTCACCTTGACCTTCACATTATACTATGACCTTGACCTTGTGATATTTGAAAGGTCAAGTGGTCCTGAGTTGAATGGTGATAGTCCCATGTCATAACGACTTCCGGTTCTCAAGTTTGGTATTGCATCATATATTTGATGATTAATTGTGACCTTGGTGAACTTTGAAATTGTCCCAATTCTTTACTATAATGTTGTCCTTTAACTGCAGATCATTTACCATTTAACAGATTTGAGATATCTATTGTCGTTTTAGAGATAATGCAGTTTGAAATTTTGCGAGCCGCGGCATGTATTTCTGAATCAACAACATCTTACCACTTAAAATGTTTAAGAAATTGAAGAGGTTAACATAGTTATATGTTTGACCAAATACCAAAAACATTCCATGGAAAAAAAGACCAAAAAATCATTTTGAAATTTTCATGTTTTGCATTGACTTTGTAGGTTTCATAACTTCTATTTATATCGTTCATATTGCATCATTTTTGGCACTTTGTCAAATTGGGTCATCTGATATATCAAATTGAAGGTCTCAATAAACTCTACTTAAAAATGAAAAATTTAAACCTCTTTTTCATCCCAGGTGGAAGGGTGGGGTCATTTAGTGCAAAAATTCAAATTTCTCAGATGGTAAGGTTGTCGCATATCAAATGAAAGAACATAAAGCGTACATTTCAAATTTCAAATTGACGTCCCCCAAAAATGGGTTGGATGGGGTCATTGAATGCAAAAAATAAATTTTCTTTTACGATTGGGTTGTTGTATATCAAATGAAAGGTCATGATGTGTACATTTGAAATATCAAATTCCCAACCTCCAAAAATTAGTTGGATGGGGTTATTAAGTGCAAAAATCAAACTTTCTAGAACATGGCGTTGTCGCATATCAAATGAAAGCTCATCTACCCTGTGTTACATATATCATACTTCCGATCTCAAAAATGTAGGCGGATGAGGTCATTAAGTGTAAAAAGCGAAAAGTTTCAGAAGGTATGCTTGTCGTATATCAAACGAAAGGTCATACAAAGTACATTACGAAAACATCACTTTTACAGGAAAGACCTTTCAATTGTTTTACAAACAATTGAGATACTAGTTTTTTTTTTTTTTTTTTTTTTTTCATCCAGCATTTGTTTAACATGGCCTCCCCTTGTTTCTATTGAAGTTATCAAGACCAAATATGGACCATCGGTAGACCTCATCATGAAGTATTACCAGATGAGGCTGTGTAGGATTTCATCATCCCCTTTAGAAGTTATCTCCCTTTTATTGGTTTTTTTCGACATGGCCCCCCCTCGTTGTTTTTGAAGATATCATGACCTTATTTGGACAATAGTTAGATCTCATCATGATATGTTACCATATGAGGCTGCTAAAGATTTCATCATTCCCTATGAGAGTTATGTCCCCTTGAAGCAATTTCTTTCTTTTACATTTTTCTCAAAAAGTATTCAAGATAGAATCGATTTGAAAACGGCAACATGTACAGGACCAGATGGCAATGTTAATTAACATATACAATCATTTTGTTGTTAACCCTTATAAGGAGTTATTTCCCTTGAAAAAATATAAACAATTTTTGAAAAATTGTATCTCGAGAACCGGAAGTCGTAAAGACTTGGGACCTACACCAATAATCTTAAGTTCATGTGACCTTTAATTTGCACCCAAGGTCAAAGGTCACCGAGTGCAAAATAAAATTACGCTGCAATTTCAAGCTTTCATATTAAGAAAACGATAAGAGTTTGCTGCATACTTACAGCGTATAAAATGTTCCTCTCGACGAGCTCTACATTTTTTACACTGACCTCAAAAGAGTCCGACTGTCTGTTCAAAAGTTACGACGGGATGATTCTTAAAAGTATAGTATTGTGTGTATATCTTTTTAAAGGTAACAGATATCAACCTACTATAAACTGCAAAGATGATCAGTAGTTCAAGACCTTCAATTTGAGGTCAATGTCAGGTCATGATGAAATTTCACCTTGACCTTCACATTTTACTATGACCTTGACCTTGTAATATTTGAAAGGTCAAGTGGTCCTGAGTTGAATGGTGATAGTCCCATGTCTCTACGACTTCCGGTTCTCAAGTTTGGTATTGCATCATATATTTGATGATTAATTGTGACCTTGGGGAACTTTGAAATTGTCCCAATTCTTTTTCTATAATGTTGTCCTTTAACTGTAGATCATTTATCATTTAACAGATTAGAGATATCTATTGTCGTTTTAGAGATAATGCAGTTTGAAGTTTTTCGAGCGGAGGCATGTATTTCTGGATCATCAAGAGCTTACCACTTAAAATGTTTTAAAAATTGAAGAGATTGACATAGTTATATGTTTGACCAAATACCAAAAAAAATCCATGGAAAAAAACACCAAAAAATCAATTTGAAATTTTCAAGTTTTGCATTGACTTTGTAAGTTTCATAACTTCTATTTATATAATTGATATTGCATCATTATTTGCACTTTGTCAAATGGGGTCATCTGATATATCAAATTGAAGGTCTTAATAAACTCTACTTAAAAATGAAAAATTTAAACCCCCTTTTCATCCCAGGGGGACGGGTGGGGTCATTTAGTGCAAACATTCAAATTTCTCAGATGGTAAGGTTGTCGCATATCAAATGAAAGAACATAAAGCATACATTTCAAATTTCAAATTGACGTCTCCCAAAAATGGGTTGGATGGGGTCATTGAGTGCAAAAAATAAATGTTCTTTTAAGGTAGGGTTGTTGTATATCAAATGAAAGGTCATGATGTGTACATTTGAAATATCAAATTCCCGACCTCCAAAAATTTGTTGGATAGGGTTATTAAGTGCAAAAATCAAATTTTCAAGAACATGGTGTTGTCGCATATCAAACGAAAGCTCATCTACTCTGTTCCATATATCATAATTTCGATCTCAAAAATGTAAACGGATGAGGTCATTAAGTGTAAAAAGCGAAAAGTTTCAGAAGGTGTGCTTGTCGTATATCAAACGAAAGGTCGTACAAAGTACAATACGAAAACATCAATTTTACAGGAAAGACCTTTCAATTGTTTTACAAACAATTGAGATACTAGTTAAGGTCTTTCCCCTACATGGGAAAGACCTTATTGTTTTTCTAATGTTTTTTTTTTTTCTTTTTTTTCTTTTTTTTCTTCCAACATTTTTTTGACATGCCCGCCCCTTCTTTCTGTTAAAGTTACCAAGACCAAATATGGACCATTGATAGACCTCATCATGCAGTTTTACCAAATGACCCGGTTAAGGATTTCATCATCCTCTTTAGAAGTTATCTCCCTTTTATTGATTTTTTTCAACACGGCACCCCCTCGTTGTTTTTAAAGATATCATGACATTATTTGGACAATAGGTATATCTCATCATGATTTATTACCATATGAGGTTGAATAGGATTTCATTGTCCCCTATGAGAGTTATATCCCCTTGAAACAATTTCTTTCCTTTGCATTTTTCTCAAAAAGTATAAGAGATAGAATTGATTTGAAAACGGTACCATGTACAGGAACAGATGGCAATGTTAATGAACATATACAATCATTTTGTTATTAACCCTTATAAGGAGTTATTCCCCTTGAAAAATTGTGTACAATTTAAGAAAAATTGTATTTCCAGAACCGGAAGTCGTAGAGACTTGGGACCTTCACCAATAATCTTTAATTCATGTGACCTTTAATATGCACCCAAGGTCAAAGGTCACCGAGTGCAAAAAAAAATTACGCTGCAATTTCAAGATTACATATTAGGAAAACGATAAGACTTTGCTGCATACATACAGCGTATAATTTGTTCCTCTCGACGAGCTCTACATTTTATATAATAAGCCCAAAAATATCCGACCGTCTGTTCAAAAGTTACAACGGGATGATTCTTAAAAGTGTAGTATTTTGTGTATATCTTTTCAAAGGCAACAGATATCAATCTACTATAAACTGCAAAGATGATCAGTAATTCCAGACCTTCACTTTGAGGTCAATGTCAGGTCATGATGAAATTTCACCTTGACCTTAACATTATACTATGACCTTGACCTTGTGATATTTGAAAGGTCAAGTGGTCCTGAGTTGAATGGTGCTAGTCTCATGTCTCTACGACTTCCGGTTCTTAAGTTTGGTATTGCATCATATATTTGATGATTAATTGTGACCTTGGTGAACTTTGAAATTGTCCCAATTCTTTTTCTATAATGTTGTCCTTCAAATGTAGATCATTTATCATTTAACAGATTTGAGATATCTATTGTCGTTTTAGAGATAATGCAGTTTGAAGTTTTTCGAGCGGAGGCATGTATTTCTGAATCATCAAGAGCTTACCACTTAAAATGTTTTAGAAATTGAAGAGGTTGACATAGTTATATGTTTGACCAAATACCAAAAACATTCCATGGAAAAAAACACCAAAAAATCAATTTGAAATTTTCAAGTTTTGCATTGACTTTGTAAGTTTCATAACTTCTATTTATATAATTGATATTGCATCATTATTTGCACTTTGTCAAATGGGGTCATCTGATATATCAAATTGAAGGTCTTAATAAACTCTACTTAAAAATGAAAATTGTAAACCCCCTTTTCATCCCAGGGGGACGGGTGGGGTCATTTAGTGCAAACATTCAAATTTCTCAGATGGTAAGGTTGTCGCATATCAAATGAAAGAACATAAAGCGTACATTTCAAATTTCAAATTGACGTCTCCCAAAAATGGGTTGGATGGGGTCATTGAGTGCAAAAAATAAATGTTCTTTAAAGGTAGTGTTGTTGTATATCAAATGAAAGGTCATGATGTGTACATTTGAAATATCAATTTCCCGACCTCCAAAAATTAGTTGGATAGGGTAATTAAGTGCAAAAATCAAACTTTCTAGAATATGGTGTTGTTGCATATCAAATGAAAGCTCATCTACTCTGTTCCATATAACATAATTCCGATCTCAAAACTGTAGACGGATGAGGTCATTAAGTGTAAAAAGCGAAAAGTTTCAGAAGGTGTGCTTGTCGTATATCAAACGAAAGGTCGTACAAATTACAATACGAAAACATCACTTTTACAGGAAAGACCTTTCAATTGTTTTACAAACAATTGAGATACTAGTTTCTTTTTCTTTTTTTTCTTTTTTTTTCTTCCAACTTTTTTTTGACATGCCCGCCTCTTCTTTCTGTTGCAGTTATTAAGACCAAATATCGACCATCGGTAGACCTAACCCAGATGTATTACCAAATGACTCTGTTAAGGATTTCATCATCCCCTTTAGGAGTTATCTCCCTTTTATTGATTTTTTTCAACATGGCCCCCCCTCGTTGGTTTTAAAGATATCATGACCTTAATTGGACAAAATGTAGATCTTATCATGATGTATTACCATGTGAGGCTGAATAGGATTTCATCGTCCCCTATGAGAGTTATATCCCCTTGAAACAATTTCTTTTATTTGCATTTTTCTCAAAAAGTATAAGAGATATAATCGATTTGAAAACGGTAAAATGTACAAGAACAGATGGCTATATTAATGAACATGTACAATCATTTTGTTATTAACCCTTATAAGGAGTTATTCCCCTTAAAAAATTGTACATAATTTTAGAAAAATTGTATTTCGAGAACCAGAAGTCGTAGAGACTTGGGACCTTCACCAATAATCTTTAATTCATGTGACCTTTACTATGCAGTCAAGGTCAAAGGTCACTGAGTGCAAAAAAAAATTACGCTGCAATTTCAAGCTTACATATTAGGAAAACGATAAGACTTTGCTGCATACATACAGCGTATAAAATGTTCCTCTCGACGAGCTCTTAATTTTATATGATATGTCCAAAAATGTCCGACTGTCTGTTCAAAAGTTACAACGGGATGATTCTTAAAAGTATAGTATTTTGTGTATATCTTTTTAAAGGTAACAGGTATCAACCTACTATAAAGTGCAAAGATGATCAGTAATTCAAGACCGTCAATTTGAGGTCAATGTCAGGTCATGATGAAATTTCACCTTGACCTTCACAGTATACTATGACCTTGACCTTGTGATATTTGAAAGGTTAAGTGGTCCTGAGTTGAATTGTGGTAGTCCCATGTCTCCACGACTTCCGGTTCTCAAGTTTGATATTGCATCATATATTTAATTATTAATTGTGACCTTTGTGAACTTTGAAATTGTCCCAATTCTTTTTCTATAATGTTGTCCTTTAACAGTAGATCATTTATCATTTAACAGATTTGAGATATCTATTGTCGTTTTAGAGATAATGCAGTTTGAAATTTTGCGAGCGGCGGCATGTATTTCTGAATCAACAACAGCTTACCACTTAAAATGTTTAAGAAATTGAAGAGGTTAACATAGTTATATGTTTGACCAAATACCAAAAACATTCCATTGAAAAAAACACCAAAAAATCATTTTGAAATTTTCATGTTTTGCATTGACTTTGTAAGTTTCATAACTTCTATTTATATCGTTGATATTGCATCATTTTTGGCACTTTGTCAAATAGGATCATCAGATATATCAAATAGAAGGTCTCAATAAACTCTACTTAAAAATGAAAATTTTAAACCTCTTTTTCATCCCAAGTGGAAGGGTGGGGTCATTTAGTGCAAAAATTCAAATTTCTCAGATGGTAAGGTTGTCGCATATCAAATGAAAGATTATCAAGCATACATTTCAAATTTCAAATTGACGTCTAAGGATTTCATTGTTTTTAAAGATATCATGACCTTATTTGAACAAAAGTTAGATCTCATCATGATGTGTTACCATATGAGGCTGCTAAGGATTTCATCATTCCCTATGAGAGTTATGTCCCCTTGAAGCAATTTCTTTCTTTTGCATTTTTCTCAAAAAGTATTTAAGATAGAATCGATTTGAAAACGGCAACATGTACAAGACCGATGGCAATGTTAATAAACATATACACTCATTTTGTTGTTAACCGTTATAAGGAGTTATTTCCCTTGAAAAAATATACCCAATTTTTGAAAAATTGTATCTCGAGAACCGGAAGTCGTAAAGACTTCTGACCTCCACCAATAATCTCAAGTTCATGTGACCTTTAATTTGCACCCAAGGTCAAAGGTCACCAAGTGCAAAAAAAAATTACGCTGCAATTTCAAGCTTGCATATTAAGAAAACGATAAGAGTTTGCTGCATACTTACAGCGTATAAAATGTTCCTCTCTATGAGCTCTACATTTTATACACTGAGCTCAAAAGTGTCCGACTGTCTGTTCAAAAGTTACGACGGGATGATTATTAAAAGTATAGTATTGTGTGTATATCTTTTTAAAGGTAACAGATATCAACCTACTATAAACTGCAAAGATGATCAGTAATTCAAGACCTTCAATTTGAGGTCAATGTCAGGTCATGATGAAATTTCACCTTGACCTTCACATTATACTATGACCTTGACCTTGTGATATTTGAAAGGTCAAGTGGTCCTGAGTTGAATGATGATAGTCCCATATCTCTACGACTTCCGGTTCTCAAGTTTTGTATTGCATCATATATTTGATGATTAATTGTGACCTTGGTGAACTTTGAAATTGTCCCAATTCTTTTTCTATAATGTTGTCCTTCAACCGTAGATCATTTATCATTTAACAGACTTGAGATACCTATTGTCGTTTTAGAGATAATGCAGTTTGAAGTTTTGCGAGCGGAGGCATGTATTTCTGAATCATTAAGAGCTTACCACTTGAAATGTTTTAGAAATTGAAGAGGTTGACATAGTTATATGTTTGACCAAATACCAAAATCATTCCATGGAAAAAAACACCAAAAAATCAATTTGAAATTTTCAAGTTTTGCATTGACTTTGTAAGTTTCATAACTTCTATTTATATAGTTGATATTGCATCATTATTTGCACTTTGTCAAATGGGGTCATCTGATATATCAAATTGAAGGTCTTAATAAACTCTACTTAAAAATGAAAATTTTAAATCCCCTTTTCATCCCAGGGGGACGGGTGGGGTCATTTAGTGCAAACATTCAAATTTCTCAGATGGTAAGGTTGTCGCATATCAAATGAAAGAACATAAAGCGTACATTTCAAATTTCAAATTGACGTCTCCCACAAATGGGTTGGATGGGGTCATTGAGTGCAAAAAACAAATTTTCTTTTACGATAGGGTTGTTGTATATCAAATGAAAGGTCATGATGTGTACATTTGAAATATCAAATTCCCAACCTCCAAAAATTGGTTGGATGTGGTTATTATGTGCAAAAATCAAACTTTTTAGAACATGGCGTTGTCGCATATCAAATGAAAGCTCATCTACCCTGTGTTACATATATCATACTTCCGATCTCAAAAATGTAGGCGGATGAGGTCATTAAGTGTAAAAAACGAAAAGTTTCAAAAGGTATGCTTGTCATATATCAAACGAAAGGTCGTACAAAGAACATTACGAAAACATCACTTTTACAGGAAAGACCTTTCAATTGTTTTACAAACAATTGAGATACTAGTTTTTTAAGGTCTTTCCCCTACATGGGAAAGACCTTATTGTTTTTCTAATGTTTTTTTTTCTTTTTCTTTTTTTTTTTTTTTTTTTTCTTCCAACATTTTTTTGACATGCCCGCCTCCTGTTTCTGTTGAAGTTATTAAGACCAAATATGGACCATCGCTAGATCTCACCAAGATGTATTACCAAATGATCCTGTTAAGGATTTCATCGTCCGCTTTGGGAGTTATCTCCCTTTTATTGATTTTTTTCAACATGGCCCTCCCTCGTTGGTTTTAAAGATGTCATGACTTTAATTGGACATAATGTAGATCTCATCATGATGTATTACCATGTGAGGCTGAATAGGATTTCATCATCCCCTATGAGAGTTATATCCCCTTGAAACAATTTTTTTCCTTTGCATTTTTCTCAAAAAGTATAAGAGATAGAATCGATTTGAAAACAGCAACATGTACAAGAACAGATGGCAATATTAATGAACATATACAATTATTTTATTATTAACCCTTATAAGGAGTTATTCCCATTGAAAAATTGTAAACAATTTTAGAAAATTTTTATTTCCAGAACCGGAAGTCGTAGAGACTTGGGACCTTCACCAATAATCTTTAATTCATGTGACCTTTAATATGCATCCAAGGTCAAAGGTCACCGAGTGCAAAAAAAAATTACGCTGCAATTTCAAGCTTACATATTAGGAAAACGGTAAGACTTTGCTGCATACATACAGTGTATAAAATGTTCCTCTCGACGAGCTCTACATTTTATATGATAAGTCCAAAAAAGTCCGACTGTCTGTTCAAAAGTGACAACGGGATGATTCTTAAAAGTATAGTATTTTGTGTATATCTTTTAAAAGGTAGCAGATATCAACCTACTATAAACTGCAAAGATGATCAGTAATTCAAGACCTTCAATTTGAGGTCAATGTCAGGTCATGATGAAATTTCACCTTGACCTTCACAGTATACTATGACCTTGACCTTGTGATATTTGAAAGGTGAAGTGGTCCTGAGTTGAATAGTGGTAGTCCCATGTCTCTACGACTTCCGGTTCTTAAGTTTGGTATTGCATCATATATTTGATGATTAATTGTGACCTTGTTGAACTTTGAAAATGTACCAATTCTTTTCCTATAATGTTGTCCTTCAACTGTAGATCATTTATCATTTAACAGATTTGAGATATCTATTGTCGTTTTAGAGATAATGCAATTTGAAATTTTGCGAGCGGTAGCATGTATTTCTGAATCAACAACAGCTTACCCCTTAAAATGTTTTAGAAATTGAAGAAGTTAACATAGTTATATCTTTGACCAAATACCAAAAACATTCCATGGAAAAAAACACCAAAAAAAAATCATTTCGAAATTTTCATGTTTTGCATTGACTTTGTAAGTTTCATAACTTCTATTTATATAATTGATATTGCATCATTTTTTGCACTTTGTCAAATGGGGTCATCTGATATATCAAATTGAAGGTCTCAATAAACTCTACTTAAAAACGAAAATTTTAAACCTCTTTTTCATCCCAGGTGGAAGGGTGGGGTCATTTAGTGCAAAAATTCAAACTTCTTAGATGGTAAGGTTGTCGCATATCAAATGAAAGAACATAAAGCGTACATTTCACATTTCAAATTGACGTCTCTCGAAAATTGGTTAGATGGGGTCATTGAGTGCAAAAAATAAATTTTCTTTACGATAGGTTTGTTGTATATCAAATGAAAGGTCATGATGTGAACATTTGAAATATCGAATTCCCAACCTCCAACAATTGGTTGGATGGGGTTATTAAGTGCAATAATCAAACTTTTTAGAACACGGCGTTGTTGCATTTCAAATGAAAACTCATCTACCCTGTGTTACATATATCATACTTCCGATCTCAAAAATGTAGGAGAATGAGGTCATTAAGAGTAAAAAGCGAAAAGTTTCAGAAGGTATGCTTGTCGTATATCAAACGAAAGGTCGTACAAAGTACATTACGAAAACATCACTTTTACAGGAAAGACCTTTCAATTGTTTTACAAACAATTGAGATACTAGTTTTTCTAATGTTTTTTTTTTTTTTTTTTTTTCTTCCAACATTTTTTTGACATGCCCGCCTCTTGTTTCTGTTGAAGTTATTAAGACCAAATATGGACCATCGCTAGACCTCACCAAGATGTATTACCAAATGACCCTGTTAAGGATTTCATCATCCCCTTGATGAGTTATCTCCCTTTTATTGATTTTTTTCAACATGGCCCCCCCTCGTTGGTTTTAAAGATATCATGACCTTAATTGGACAAAATGTAGATCTCATCATGATGTATTAACATGTGAGGCTGAATAGGATTCCATCGTCCCCTATGAGAGTTATATCCCCTTGAAACAATTTCTTTCCTTTGCATTTTTCTCAAAAAGTATAAGAGATAGAATCGATTTGAAAACGGCAACATGTACAGCAACAGATGGCAATGTTAATGAACATGTACAATCATTTTGTTATTAACCCTTATAAGGAGTTATTCCCCTTGAAAAATTGAACATAATTTTAGAAAAATTGTATTTCGAGAACCAGAAGTCGTAGAGACTTGGGACCTTCACCAATAATCTTTATTTCATGTGACCTTTAATTTGCACGCAAGGTCAAAGGTCACCGAGTGCAAAACAAAATTACGCTGCAATTTCAAGCTTGCATATTAAGAAAACGATAAGAGTTTGCTGCATACTTACAGCGTATAAAATGTTCCTCTCGACGAGCTCTACATTTTATACTCTGAGCTCAAAAGAGTCCGACCGTCTGTTCAAAAGTTACGACGGGATGATTCTTAAAAGTATAGTATTGTGTGTATATCTTTTTAAAGGTAACAGATATCAACCTACTATAAACTGCAAAGATGATCAGTAATTCAAGACCTTCAATTTGAGGTCAATGTCAGGTCATGATGAAATATCATCTTGACCTTCACATTATACTATGACCTTGACCTTGTGATATTTGAAAGGTCAAGTGGTCCTGAGTTGAATGGTGATAGTCCCATGTCTCTACGACTTCCGGTTCTCAAGTTTGGTATTGCATCATATATTTGATGATTAATTGTGACCTTGGTGAACTTTGAAATTGTCCCAATTCTTTTTCTATAATGTTGTCCTTCAACTGTAGATCATTTATCATTTAACAGATTTGAGATATCTATTGTCGTTTTAGAGATAATGCAGTTTGAAGTTTTGCGAGCGGAGGCATGTATTTCTGAATCAACAAGAGCTTACCATTTAAAATGTTTTAGAAATTAAAGAGGTTGACATAGTTATATGTTTGACCAAATACCAAAAACATTCCATGGAAAAAAACACCAAAAAATAAATTTGAAATTTTCAAGTTTTGCATTGACTTTGTAAGTTTCATAACTTCTATTTATATAGTTGTTATTGCATCATTATTTGCACTTTGTCAAATGGGGTCATCTGATATATCAAATTGAAGGTCTTAATAAACTCTACTTAAAAATGAAAATTTTAAACCCCCTTTTCATCCCAGGGGGACGGGTAAGGTCATTTAGTGCAAACATTCAAATTTCTCAGATGGTAAGGTTGTCGCATATCAAATGAAAGAACATAAAGCGTACATTTCAAATTTCAAATTGACGTCTCCCAAAAATGGGTTGGATGGGGTCATTGAGTGCAAAAAATAAATGTTCTTTTAAGGTAGGGTTGTTGTATATCAAATGAAAGGTCATGATGTGTACATTTGAAATATCAAATTCCCAACCTCCAAAAATTGGTTGGATGGGGTTATTAAGTGCAAAAATCAAACTTTTTAGAACATGGCGTTGTCGCATATCAAATGAAAGCTCATCTACCCTGTGTTACATATATCATACTTCCGATCTCAAAAATGTAGGCGGATGAGGTTATTAAGGGTAAAAAACGAAAAGTTTCAAAAGGTATGCTTGTCGTATATTTTTTTTTTTTTTTTTTTTTTCATCCAGCATTTGTTTGACATGGCCTCCCCTCGTTTCTATTGGAGTTATCAAGACCAAATATGGACCATCGGTAGACCTCATCATGAAGTATTACAAGATGAGGCTGTGTAGGATTTCATCATCCCCTTCAGAAGTTATCTCCCTTTTATTGGTTTTTTTCGACATGGCCCCCCCTCGTTGTTTTTAAAGATATCATGACCTTATTTGAACAATAGTTAGATCTCATCATGATGTGTTACCATATGAGGCTGCTAAGGATTTCATCATTTCCTATGAGAGTTATGTCCCCTTGAAGCAATTTCTTTCTTTTACATTTTTCTCAAAAAGTATTCAAGATAGAATCCATTTGAAAACGGCAACATGTACAAGACCAGAAGGCAATGTTAATTAACATATACAATCATTTTGTTGTTAACCCTTATAAGGAGTTATTTCCCTTGAAAAAATATACACAATTTTTGAAAAATTATATCTCGAGAACCGGAAGTCGTAAAGACTTGGGACCTACACCAATAATCTTAAGTTCATGTGACCTTCAATTTGCACCCAAGGTCAAAGGTCACCGAGTGCAAAAAAAATTTACGCTGCAATTTCAAGTGTTCATATTAAGAAAACGATAAGAGTTTGCTGCATACTTACAGCGTATAAAATGTTCCTCTCGACGAGCTCTACATTTTATACACTGAGCTCAAAAGAGTTCGACTATCTGTTCAAAAGTTACGATGGGATGATTCTTAAAAGTATAGTATTATGTGTATATCTTTTTAAAGGTAACAGATATCAACCTACTATAAACTGCAAAGATGATCAGTAGTTCAAGACCTTCAATTTCACGTCAATGTCAGGTCATGATGAAATTTCACCTTGACCTTCACATTATACTATGACCTTGACCTTGTGATATATGTAAGGTCAAGTGGTCCTGAGTTGAATGGTGATAGTCCCATGTCTCTACGACTTCCGGTTCTCAAGTTTTGTATTGCATCATATATTTGATGATTAATTGTGACCTTTGTGAACTTTGAAATTGTCCCAATTCTTTTTCTATAATGTTGTCCTTTAACTGTAGATCATTTATCATTTAACAGATTTGAGGTATCTATTGTCGTTTTAGAGATAATGCAGTTTGAAATTTTGCGAGCGGAGGCATGTATTTCTGAATCATCAAGAGCTTACCACTTAAAATGTTTTAGAAATTGAAGAGGTTGACATAGTTATATGTTTGACCAAATACCAAAAACATTCCATGGAAAAAAACACCAAAAAATCAATTTGAAATTTTCAAGTTGTGCATTGACTTTGTTAGTTTCATAACTTCTATTTATATAGTTGATATTGCATCATTATTTGCACTTTGTCAAATGGGGTCATCTGATATATCAAATTGAAGGTCTTAATGAACTCTACTTAAAAATGAAAATTTTAAACCCCCTTTTCATCCCAGGTGGACGGGTGGGGTCATTTAGTGCAAACATTCAAATTTTTCAGATGGTAAGGTTGTCGCATATCAAATGAAAGAACATAAAGCGTACATTTCAAATTTCAAATTGACGTCCCCCAAAAATTGGGTGGATGGGGTCATTGAGTGCAAAAAATGAATTTTCTTTTTAGATAGGGTTGTTGTATATTGAAAGAAAGGCCATGATGTGTACATTTGAAATATCAAATTCCTGATCTCCAAAAATTAGTTAGATGGGGTTATTAAGTGTAAAACTCGAACTTTCTAGAACATGGCGTTGTCGCATATCAAATGAAAGATAATCTTGTCTATGTTACATATATCATACTTCCGATCTCGAAAATGTAGGCGGAAGAGGTCATTAAGTGTAAAAAGCGAACAGTTTCAGAAGGTATGCTTGTCATATATCAAACAAAAGGTCGTACAAAGTACATTACGAAAACATCACTTTTACAGGAAAGACCTTTCAATTGTTTTACAAACAATTGAGATACTAGTTTCTTTTTCTTTTTTTTCTTTTTTTTCTTCCAACATTTTTTTGACATGCTCGCCTCTTGTTTCTGTTGAAGTTATTAAGACCAAATATGGACCATCGCTAGACCTCACCAAGATGTATTACCAAATGACCCTGTTAAGGATTTCATCATCCCCTTTAGGAGTTATCTCCCTTTTATTGATTTTTTTCAACATGGCCCCCCCTCGTTGGTTTTAAAGATATCATGACCTTAATTGGGCAAAATGTAGATCTCATCATGATGTATTACCATGTGAGGCTGAATAGGATTCCATAGTCCCCTATGAGAGTTATATCCCCTTGAAACAATTTCTTTCCTTTGCATTTTTCTCAAAAAGTATAAGAGATACAATCGATTTGAAAACGGCAACATGTACAGGAACAGACGGCAATGTTAATGAACATGTACAATCATTTTGTTATTAACCCTTACAAGGAGTTATTCCCCTTGAAAAATTAAACATAATTTTAGAAAAATTGTATTTCCAGAACCAGAAGTCATAGAGACTTAGGACTTTCACCAATAATCTTTAATTCATGTGACCTTTAATATGCAGTCGAGGTCAAAGGTCACTGAGTGCAAAAAAAAATTACGCTGCAATTTCAAGCTTACATATTAGGAAAACGATAAGACTTTGCTGCATACATACAGCGTATAAAATGTTCCTCTCGACGAGCTCTACATTTTATATATAAGTCCAAAAATGTCCGACCGTCTGTTCAAAAGTTACAACGAGATGATTCTTAAAAGTATAGTATTTTGTGTATATCTTTTTAAAGGTAACAGATATCAACCTACTATAAACTGCAAAGATGATCAGTAGTTCAAAACCTTCAATTTGAGGTCAATGTCAGGTCATAATGAAATTTAACCTTGACCTTCACATTATACTATGACCTTGACCTTGTGATATTTGAAAGGTTAAGTGGTCTTGAGTTGAATGGTGATAGTGCCATGTCTCTACGACTTCCGGTTCTCAAGTTTGGTATTGCATCATATATTTGATGATTAATTGTGACCTTGGTGAACTTTGAAATTGTCCCAATTCTTTTTCTTTAATGTTGTCCTTCAACTGTAGATCATTTATCATTTAACAGATTTGAGATATCTATTGTCGTTTTAGAGATAATGCAGTTTGAAGTTTTGCGTGCGGAGGCATGTATTTCTGAATCATCAAGAGCTTACAACTTAAAATGTTTTAGAAATTGAAGAGGTTGACATAGTTATATGTTTGACCAAATACCAAAAAAATTCCATGGAAAAAAACACCAAAAAATTAATTTGAAATTTTCAAGTTTTGCATTGACTTTGTAAGTTTCATAACTTCTATTTATATAGTTGATATTGCATCATTATTTGCACTTTGTCAAATGGGGTCATCTGATATATCAAATTGAAGGTCTTAATAAACTCTACTTAAAAATGAAAATTTTAAACCCTCTTTTCATCCCAGGGGGACGGGTGGGGTCATTTAGTGCAAACATTCAAATTTCTCAGATGGTAAGGTTGTCGCGTATCAAATGAAAGAACATAAAGCGTACATTTCAAATTTCAAATTGACGTCTCCCAAAAATGGGTTGGATGGGGTCATTGAGTGCAAAAAATAAATGTTCTTTTAAGGTAGGGTTGTTGTATATCAAATGAAAGGTCATGATGTGTACATTTGAAATATCAAATTCCCGACCTCCAAAAATTAGTTGGATAGGGTTATTAAGTGCAAAAATTAAACTTTCTAGAACATAGAGTTGTTGCATATCAAATAAAAGCTCATCTACTCTATGTTATTTATATCATAATTCCGATCTCAATAATGTAGGCAGATGAGGTCATAAAGTGTTAAAAGTGGAAAGATTCAGAAGGTATGCTTGTCGTATATCAAACGAAAGGTCGTACAAGGTACATTACGAAAACATCTCTTTTACAGGAAAGACCTTTCAATTGTTTTACAAACAATTGAGATACTAGTTTTTCTTTTTCTTTTTTTTTTTTTTTTTTTTTTTTTTCTTCCAACATTTTTTTGACATGCCCGCCTCTTGTTTCTGTTGAAGTTATTAAGACTAAATATAGACCATCGCTAGATCTCACCAAGATGTATTACCAAATGATACTGTTAAGGATTTCATCATCCCCTTTGGGAGTTATCTCCCTTTTATTGATTTTTTTCAACATGGCCCTCCCTCGTTGGTTTTAAAGATATCATGACTTTAATTGGACATAATGTAGATCTCATCATGATGTATTACCATGTGAGGCTGAATAGGATTTCATCATCCCCTATGAGAGTTATATCCCCTTGAAACAATTTCTTTCCTTTGCATTTTTCTCAAAAAGTATAAGAGATAGAATCGATTTGAAAACGGCAACATGTACAAGAACAGATGGCAATATTAATGAAGATGTACAATCATTTTGTTATTAACCCTTATAAGGAGTTATTCCCCTTGAAAAATTGTACATAATTTTAGAAAAATTGTATTTCGAGAACCAGAAGTCGTAGAGACTTGGGACCTTCACCAATAATCTTTAATTCATGTGACCTTTAATATGCAGTCAAGGTCAAAGGTCACTGAGTGCAAAAAAAAATTACGCTGCAATTTCAAGCTTACATATTAGGAAAACGATAAGACTTTGCTGCAAACATACAGCGTATAAAATGTTCCTCTCGACGAGCTCTACATTTTATATGATAAGCCCAAAAATGTCCGACCGTCTGTTCAAAAGTTACAACGGGATGATTCTTAAAAGTATAGTATTTTGTGTATATCTTTTTAAAGGTAACAGATATCAATCTACTATAAACTGCAAAGATGATCAGTAATTCAAGACCTTCAATTTGAGGTCAATGTCAGGTCATGATGAAATTTCACCTTGACCTTCACATTATACTATGACCTTGACCTTGTGATATTTGAAAGGTTAAGTGGTCCTGAGTTGAATGGTGGTAATCCCATGTCTCTACGACTTCCGGTTTTCAAGTTTGGTATTGCATCATATATTTGATGATTAATTGTGACCTTGGTGAACTTTGAAATTGTCCCAATTCTTTTTCTAAAATGTTGTCCTTTAACTGTAAATCATTTACCATTTAACAGATTTGAGATATCTATTGTTGTTTTAGAGATAATGCAGTTTGAAGTTTTGCGAGCGGAGGCATGTATTTCTGAATCAACAAGAGCTTACAACTTAAAATGTTTTAGAAATTGAAGAGGTTAACATAGTTATATGTTTGACCAAATACCAAAAACATTCCATTTAAAAAAACACCAAAAAATCATTTTGAAATTTTCAAGTTTTGCATTGACTTTGTAAATTTCATAACTTCTATTTATATCGTTGATATTGCATCATTTTTGGCACTTTGTCAAATGGGGTCATCTGATATATCAAATTGAAGGTCTCAATAAACTCTACTTAAAAATGAAAATTTTAAACCTCTTTTTCATCCCAGGCGGAAAAGTGGGGTCATTTAGTGCAAAAATTCAAATTTCTCAGATGGTAAGGTTGTCGCATATCAAATGAAAGAACATAAAGCGTACATTTCAAATTTCAAATTGACGTCCACCAAAAATTGGTTGGATGGGGTCATTGAGTGCAAAAAATAAATTTTCTTTTACTATAGGGTTGTTGTATATCAAATGAAAGGTCATGATGTGTACATTTGAAATATCAAATTCCCAACCTCCAAAAATTGGTTGGATGGGGTTATTAAGTGCAAAAATTAAACTTTTTAGAACATGGCGTTGTCACATATCAAATGAAAGCTAATCTACCTTATGTTACATGTATCATACTTCCGATCTCAAAAATGTAGGCGGATGAGGTCATTAAGTGTAAAAAGCGAAAAGTTTCAGAAGATATGCTTGTCGTATATCAAACGAAAGGTCGTACAAAGAACATTACGAAAACATCACTTTTACAGGAAAGACCTTTCAATTGTTTTACAAACAATTGAGATACTAGTTGGATAAATGGGGTTATTTGATATGCTGTATCTATCTTTATTTAGATTTTGGAATTTGAGCCCTGTTTTCAAGTGGTTCACATTGAGGACCAAAGGGTTCAACATTAAAACATTTGTTTGATTTCATCAAAAAACTTTATTCTTGGGGTTGGTATACTGAAACTACCATAACATGTATTTAGATTTTGTAAGTTGGACCATCATAGGTGAATGTCTAATTTCATGTTTTTAAAGTTTTTAGACCACATTCATACTGTATCAGAAACCGATGTTGTGTCTAATATTTAATGGGGGTCTTTAATCACAATCTAAATTCAGAGCTATATCAAGCTTGAGTATTGTGTTCATACTTGCCCCAATTTTTCAGGGTAAACCATCTAGGATGTATCAGCCTGCACCATGCAGAGCATTTCACTACCACTTCAAAAAACTTAGTCATCTGTGAAAGTTTAGTCCCAGTGTCAGGTACAGAAAAAAATTAGTTTGTTTTAAAGACAATTCATTCATTTTTTTTGTCTTGCCTTGACAAAATCAAAAACAGAAGACTTGAGAGTTCTTTTTTTGGTGGCATCAACAATTTGTTAAAGTTGGTGATTAACTCAGTTTAACCCTTTGCTCCATAGTGACGCCTTTTGACGCCACCCCCTTTACTCCTTAAATTAATGACGCCTTTTGACGCCTGTGTAGTACAGCAGTTGAAGAACTATGACTCTTATATGTTTGCAGTATACTAAATAAAATTTGTATCAAATATGAAAAGGAATATCATAGGAATATCTGACTTAAATTTATTTGATGAAATATTTGTTTTTCTCAATGCATTAATACTTGAAAACATATTTTCATAATCTTTCTGAAAAATCCTATGCGAATCAAGTATGCAAAAAAAAAGTTCAATGGAGGAAAGCGTTAAAGGGAACCACTAATGATAAGTTAGTGATATTTTGTATGCACTTTTATAAGCAGACTGATCTCTTATCAATTGACATTATTTGGCCCTGTTTCCCTGTCAGGCCACACAAATATAAGCTCCCAAAAGATGACATAAGTGTTTCCTGTGTGTCACTACAGCTGGATTTTGTTAGATCACACAACTAAAGACTACCACAAGATGACAGAGGTAATCTCTATCTGTCACTGAAGCTTGATGCTGTCAGACCACTCAACTTAAGACTCAACAAGATGACAGAAGAAATCCTGATGTGTCACTGAAGCCGGATGCTGCCAGGTAACTAAACTAGAGACTCCCACAAGATGACAGAAGTAATCACTGAGTCACTGCAGCTGGATGCTGTCAGGCCACACCAACTAGACTCTCACAAGACAGGTGTGATCCCTATGTGTCACTGGTGCTGGATGCTGTGACCCTGTCAGACCACACCAAAAAGACTCTCATGAGATGACAGAAGTGATACCTATGTGTCACTGCAGCTTGATGCTGTCAGACCACTCAACTTAAGACTCAAAAAGATGACAGAAGAAATCCTGATGTGTCACTGAAACCGGATGCTGCCAGGTAACTAAACTAGAGACTCCCACAAGATGACAGAAATAATCACTGAGTCACTGCAACTGGATACTGTCAGGCCACACCAACTAGACTCTCACAAGACAGGAGTGATCCCTATGTGTCACTGGTGCTGGATGCTGTGACCCTGTCAGACCACACCAAAAAGATTCTCATGAGATGACAGAAGTGATACCTCTGACATCATCCATTGACTGTAAATTACTGTAACATAACCTTGTAAAATAACAATAATAAGCCAATCATAATTCAATTTTTATCTTATTTCTTTTAACTTTTCAATAAATGGCAATTACATTTTATAAACAACTACTTCTCTATACATATCTATATAACAGTGTTTTGACACAAATCATTTGACATAAACCTAACCTAAATATATAAATCAGACAAAAATAGTCACAAATTATGCCACCAGAAACAAACATAAAACATTAATCTCCATTCATTTGATCTATATATACCACCTTAAAAGATACCATTGGCGTTTGTAGGATACCAATTTAAAAAAAAAACAGAAGACATCTGCTATTTTGCATTGTTAAGCTTATATTTGTTTTGTTTTTAATCCTGAATGCCTAAATGGTTTGAGAAATATATCTTGAACTCTTTACACATATGATTCATAAATACATACACAAACCATATATTAAAGGGAGATAATGTTATAAATCATATGCTAAGTTTCAAATTATCTCCCTTGTTGCAGTTTATACATGTACTTGAATAAATGATATCTAATTATGATAAATTAACGTTTGATTCATATTTTTGTTCTTCATTTCAATGAAACAGTACTACTATTATCCTTCTTCTGGTCAAAAAGTTTGTTTAAGCTCATTGTAGGACATTTGTTGGCACAATGAAAGAATCAAGTTGTCAAAAATGATACAATGAAAAATTAAATATCATAATTTCTTATCGACAGCATAATTGTAAGAAGCTACTTCTATATACAGGACTTAGTTTAAATCAAATATTCTAAAATAAAACTTATATTATATTTCTTAAAATGGGTTCCCCAAAACATTGGTTGTTGGAATGAAAATAATGTATAATATAACCTAACAAAATCTAAATAATCTAGCATCTAACATATATGTGAATGATATGGGGAAAACTTGGCACAAGATCTATTCATTATACAAATGCAATCAAAAGTTCATTCATTCACAAAAACCGACTAGCTTCATACAAGCATCACAACACTGAAACAACAGATAAAAAAACTTCAATAGTTATAAAAACATATAAATAATAAACATTCTTTTCATTGTACATGACACGTTTCTTTTAATATCCAACATTATGTAAACATAAATTAAGGTAAACTTTGTCTGAAGGAAATTCATACTAAGTTTCAATACAATTATATTTCCACTTCAAGTTAGACAGAATTTCTCTATAAATTGATGCCAATACTGAAGTACTAGAAAGTAACTTAAGATATGCTAAAGATGATGAGCAGTTTCTATCAACTGTATGCATTAATGTGGGAAATATAAAAGTTATTTTGAATGTTTTAGGCTTAATATATGCAGTGGTATTCAGAGAACAGCAAATGGATGGTTTATAAAAATTGAAAATGGAAATTGTTGTATTATGTTGATTTTACTTATATATAAATGTTAAACTTTTATTTTATAATAGGGCTTTCATAAAATTTAATTTAGAAAATACAACATGCACACAATTAAAGCTCTCTTCCTATAAATAATTTTTAAAGATTTTATCTAATAGATCTACTGACTAAGAAATGTAGCTTTTAGTTTAGAACCTTTCAAAGCTGATAGTTAAAGGGGTCAAGTTGAAAGAGTGATTTAAATTTTTAGCTACTTAATGTCAGATAAAGAAGATTGATATATATAAAGTTAGAATGGTGTGAGAATTTTAAAATTACAGAAAAAGTGAACATATTTATATTATTCATTGATCAATGGCAGTGGCAGTTTAGAAACCAATCATTTAACATAAGTACTAGGTTTCTTTATAACCTCTCCATGATAACAAAAAATGGATAAAATTACCAAAAAATAAACATCACAGCACTGCTGCACATGCATCCTTTTTTTTCTCCAAAAATGAAAAATGGTGGTACAATGAAAAATTAGAGGGGAGATAATTCAAATTCCTTAACTCTCACAATATTAAAGAGTCAAAGAAAAATCTATTTTATAATTCTACAGAAGCAGCATAATGCAACTGTTTGGGGGTCATTGTTTTTGTTTTGAAATTGTATATAATATGTGTCTGTATTTATAGATTCAGATATTTTTTTGTCTTACTTCCCATAACCAAATATGTGTCATAAAGGGGAGATAATTAACAAATTTCATCTACTCTTACAGTTTAAAATCTAAATTCAACGACAAATTCATTTTATTTTTCTACAGAAGCAGCCTAATGCAACTGTTTAGGGTCATCATTTTGGTTTTGAAATTATATAAAATATATGTTTGTATTTATAGAGTCATATCAATTTTATTATTTCACTTTCCATAACAACCAAATATGTTCATATTACCCTGAGATTTTAACTCTGAGGTTTCAATGTTGACTGGGTTTATTTTACTTTTATGTAAAGTGATAAATTATATGTCATACATATATAATATATACCTAGAAACAAACATAGTTTTACTTAATATATTGAAAAATACAGTTATGATGAACAGAACAGAATATTTTTTTCTCAACCGGTTTCTCATATGAAAAAGATTATAACTATCAGAAAGAGAATTTAACAAAATTTCTTTCACACTTGACCAATGTGCTCCTTTAGCTATTTTCTAATTTTCTTAAAATTATCCAATCATCTTCTCAGGAATTGATACAGATGACTAACAATGTCAAGCAATGATACAATGACAACAGATCACAAGAAAGACGGCAAGGTGAGCACATATTTCAAAAATGTTTTGTGCATTCAAAGAAAACCCGTTACAAGAGAGTGCTAGCACAATAAAAGATTGTGCAAATGTAAGATCTTACTTATACCTCATGCTCTTTTTGTCAATAACAAATCTTAACCCATGACTATACTAACTAATAAATGATAAGTCTTGTTATTGCACTATGGCACATGATCTTATTTGAATAAGATTGATATGTGTAAGTAAAACATTATGGACAGTTTGAAGGACCTTCTCACTAATCTTTTAGTTGACAGCACTTGTTTAAATGAAAAGGTCATCTAACCCATCCATTTTCAAGAGATCCTAATAGTTGCATTTAATGTTTTAAATGATATTTGATTTCTATATGGTAAAACATTAAATGGTAGAAATACTTCTTTTAGTTTTAATTACCACTTGTACGTCTTACTATGATTTTCATAAACAGAATACAAAAATTTCTTATGTGATGAGAGGTATAAATAAGTCCTTAAAAAATTAACTTCAACAGGCCAAGTTATATCATGAGACCAAAATTATTTCATGTGACAACTGGGCAAAGTTATATCATGTAACAACTTGGCATAATTGTATAATATTACAACCTGGCAAAATTATACCATGTGACAACCTGGCAAATTAATACCATGTGACAACCTGGCAAACTTGTATAATATTACAACCTGGCAAATTTATATCATGTTACAACCTGGCAAAGTTATATCATGTGACAACCTGGCAAAGTTATACCATGTGACAACCTGGCAAAGTTATATTATGTGACAACCTGGAAAAGCTATTTCATGTGACAACCTGGCAAAGTTATATCATGTGACAACCTGGCAAAGTTATACCATGTGACAACCTGGCAAAGTTATATCATGTGACAACCTGGCAAAGTTATTTCATGTGACAACCTGGCAAAGTTATAACATGTGACAACCTGGCAAAGTTATACCATATGACAACCTGGCAAAGTTATACCATGTGACAACCTGGCAAAGTTATACCATGTGACTACCTGGCAAAGTTATATCATGTGACAACCAGGCGAAATTGTACCATGTGACAACCTAGCAAAGTTGAATCATGTGACAAAATCAATTTGACACTTGATAACATTACCCACCATTCCCCGGAATAAATAAATAAATATTTAACAACAATAAATATGATCCTATTCTCAGCTTGCTGTTGTTTGTTTCTGTTCATCTGAATTGCCTGTGGAATCTAAACCACTATCTACTTCATTGTCCTTTTTATCTGTTTCTAATTCAAAGTTCTGAAAGATAACATTGAACATATTTTATTTCCAATTCACAGTCAATGTTGGGCATACAGATACAAACATGTAGTATGATAGAAAGATCTGTATAAAAATAGCAATAAGATCAACTATTTTCTGAAACATGACACCATATGAACAATTATATTAAAAGGTTTAAGTACAGATTAAATCCTTTGTGCTTCCCTTCAGTAACTTTCAGGATTCTTTTAAATAAAATCGTTAATCATTGTTTTGTAATAGATATATTTTCATTTGTGTCTTTGTGTTGCTTTCCATTGATAAATGTGCCATGTTGTCATTAATCAGTGAAATTAATAAAAATAAGTGGTTATTATAAAAATATTCACAAGAGACCAACATGACATATTTATTTTGATGCAGTATCTTGGATATTGATGCACATTTTCATTAATGACTTTGAGACTTCAAAAGAGCACAAGCTTCTTCCTTTTTTGTGTCTCCAGTAAGTTGGGTAAAATAGATTGGTTTTCAAAAGAAAAATCTTCTTAGAAACCTGTCAGACACACAATAGAAACAATTTTACATTACTTCCAATATAAGTAAACATTTTGACAAGAATTGCTGCATTAAAGTAATAGAGTGAAGAAGAAAAGCTTCTCTTTTTTCCAATTAAACTATATATAAATGATAAAGTATTGATTGAATGATTGATTTGTGTTTAATGCCACTTTCAGCACTATTGTGCTATTTCCAGGCTTTAAGAGTTTTGGTAGAGTCAGTCAGAGTACAAGGAGTGAAACCTATTTAACTGATATAAAGTTGTGGTCATGTGTACTTGTTCATGACACAGAAAACAGATCATAAATTTTAAAAGTGGTAAATTCTGAGGGATTCAATAGGGAAAAGTAGGTATGGAAGGGTAATCTTGAAGTTGAATTTTTGCACATTTCCATATGATATTAAATATTTCAAATGAAAGACAAGTTTAAGCCCTTCTATATGCTTTAGAGACTTATAAGATCCTACATTACCTCTAATTCTCTCATGATTTCATCCATAAAATCTGTTGAGTTATTCTTATATGCAACTGCTGCTCGTATAGCATCTTTAAATAACTGAAAAATAATTCAAATAATACTAATCATGTTCTCTTTATCAGTGCTGTAGTTATCATCATGCAAGAAATAAAAACTAGAGGCTCTAAAGAGCCTGTGTCGCTCACCTTGGTCTATGTGCATATTTAACAAAGGACACAAATGGATTCATGACAAAATTGTATTTTGGTGATGGTGATGTGTTTGAAGTTCTTACTTTACTGAACGATTTTGCTTCTTACAATTATATCTATAATGAACTTTGCCCATTAGTAACAGAGAACTATATTTGGTAAAAATTTACATATATTTACCAAATTAATGAAAATTGTTAAAAATTGACTATAAAGGGCAATAACTCCTTAAGGGGTCAATTGACCATTTAGGTCATGTTGACTTATTTGTAGATCTTACTTTGCTGAACATTATTGCTGTTTACAGTTTATCGCTATCTATAATAGTATTCAAGATAACCAAAAACGACAAAATTTCTTTAAAAATTACCAATTGGAGGGCAGCAACCCAACAACCAGTTGTCCAATTCATCTGAAAAATTCAGGGCAGATAGATATTGACTTGATTAACAATTTAACTTCTTGTCAGATTTGCTCTAGATGCTTTGAGTTCATAGTTATAAGCCAAAAACTGCATTTTACCCCTATGTTCTATTTTTAGCCGTGGCGGCCATCTTGGTTGAATGGCCAGGTCATCGGACACATTTTTCAAACTAGATACCCCAAAGATGATTGTGGCCTAGTAGTTTCAGTGGAGATTTTGTAAAAGATTACTTAGATTTATGAAAAATGGTTAAAGATTGACTATAAAGGGCAATAACTCCTAAAGGGGTCAACTGACCATTTTGGTCATGTTGACTTATTTGTAGATCTTACTTTGCTGAACATTATTGCTGTTTACAATTTATCTCTATCTATAATAATATTCAAGATAATAACCAAAAACAGCAAAATTTCCTCAAAATTACCAATTCAGGGGCAGCAACCCAACAACCGATTGACCGATTCATCTGAAAATTTCAGGGCAGATAGATCTTGACCTGATTAACATTTTTATCCCCATGTCAGATTTCCTCAAAATGCTTTGGTTTTTGAGTTATAAGCCATAACTGTATTTTACCCCTATGTTCTATTTTTAGCGGTGGCGGCCATCTTGGTTGGTTGACCAGGTCACGCCACACATTTTTTAAACTAGATACCCCAAAGATGATTGTGGCCAAGTTTGGATTAATTTGGCCCAGTAGTTTCAGAGGAGAAGATTTTTGTAAAAGATTAATTTAATTTATGAAAAATGGTTAAAATTGACTATAAAGGGCAATAACTCCTAAACGGGTCAACTGACCATTTTGGTCATGTTGACTTATTTGTAGATCTTACTTTGCTGAACATTATTGCTGTTTACAGTTTATCTCTATCTATAATAATATTCAAGATATAAACCAAAAACAGCAAAATTTCCTCAAAATTACCAATTCAGGGGCAGCAACCCAACAACCGATTGACCGATTCATCTGAAAATTTCAGGCCAGATAGATCTTGACCTGATAAACATTTTTATCCCATGTCAGATTTCCTCAAAATGCTTTGGTTTTTGAGTTATAAGCCAAAAACTGCATTTTACCCCTATGTTCTATTTTTAGCGGTGGCGGCCATCTTGGTTGGTTGACCAGGTCACGCCACACATTTTTTAAACTAGATACCCCAAAGATGATTGTGGCCAAGTTTGGATTAATTTGGCCCAGTAGTTTCAGAGGAGAAGATTTTTGTAAAAGATTACTTTAATTTACGAAAAATGGTTAAAAATTGACTATAAAGGGCAATAACTCCTAAACGGGTCAACTGACCATTTTGGTCATGTTGACTTATTTGTAGATCTTACTTTGCTGAACATTATTGCTGTTTACAGTTTATCTCTATCTATAATAATATTCAAGATAATAACCAAAAACAGCAAAATTTCCTCAAAATTACCAATTCAGGGGCAGCAACCCAACAACCCGTTGACCGATTCATCTGAAAATTTCAGGGCAGATAGATCTTGACCTAATAAACATTTTTATTCTGTCAGATTTCCTCAAAATGCTTTGGTTTTTTAGTTATAAGCCAAAAACTGCATTTTACCCCTTTGTTCTATTTTTAGCCGTGGCGGCCATCTTGGTTGGTTGACCAGGTCACGCCACACATTTTTTAAACTAGATACCCCAAAGATGATTATGGCCAAGTTTGGATTAATTTGGCCCAGTAGTTTCAGAGGAGAAGATTTTTGTAAAAGATTACTTTAATTAACGAAAAATGGTTAAAAATTGACTATAAAGGGCAATAACTCCTAAATGGGTCAACTGACCATTTTGGTCATGTTGACTTATTTGTAGATCTTACTTTGCTGAACATTATTGCTGTTTACAGTTTATCTCTATCTATAATAATATTCAAGATAATAACCAAAAACAGCAAAATTTCCTCAAAATTACCAATTCAGGGGCAGCAACCCAACAACCCGTTGACCGATTCATCTGAAAATTTCAGGGCAGATAGATCTTGACCTAATAAACATTTTTATTCTGTCAGATTTCCTCAAAATGCTTTGGTTTTTTAGTTATAAGCCAAAAACTGCATTTTACCCCTTTGTTCTATTTTTAGCCGTGGCGGCCATCTTGGTTGGTTGACCAGGTCACGCCGCACATTTTTTAAACTAGATACCCCAAAGATGATTATGGCCAAGTTTGGATTAATTTGGCCCAGTAGTTTCAGAGGAGAAGATTTTTGTAAAAGATTACTTTAATTAACGAAAAATGGTTAAAAATTGACTATAAAGGGCAATAACTCCTAAACGGGTCAACTGACCATTTTGGTCATGTTGACTTATTTGTAGATCTTACTTTGCTGAACATTATTGCTGTTTACAGTTTATCTCTATCTATAATAATATTCAAGATAATAACCAAAAACAGCAAAATTTCCTCAAAATTACCAATTCAGGGGCAGCAACCCAACAACCGATTGACCGATTCATCTGAAAATTTCAGGGCAGATAGATCTTGACCTGATAAACATTTTTATCCCATGTCAGATTTCCTCAAAATGCTTTGGTTTTTGAGTTATAAGCCAAAAACTGCATTTTACCCCTATGTTCTATTTTTAGCGGTGGCGGCCATCTTGGTTGGTTGACCAGGTCACGCCACACATTTTTTAAACTAGATACCCCAAAGATGATTGTGGCCAAGTTTGGATTAATTTGGCCCAGTAGTTTCAGAGGAGAAGATTTTTGTAAAAGATTACTTTAATTTACGAAAAATGGTTAAAAATTGACTATAAAGGGCAATAACTCCTAAACGGGTCAACTGACCATTTTGGTCATGTTGACTTATTTGTAGATCTTACTTTGCTGAACATTATTGCTGTTTACAGTTTATCTCTATCTATAATAATATTCAAGATAATAACCAAAAACAGCAAAATTTCCTCAAAATTACCAATTCAGGGGCAGCAACCCAACAACCTATTGACCGATTCATCTGAAAATTTCAGGGCAGATAGATCTTGACCTAATAAACATTTTTATTCTGTCAGATTTCCTCAAAATGCTTTGGTTTTTTTAGTTATAAGCCAAAAACTGCATTTTACCCCTTTGTTCTATTTTTAGCCGTGGCAGCCATCTTGGTTGGTTGACCAGGTCACGCCACACATTTTTTAAACTAGATACCCCAAAGATGATTATGGCCAAGTTTGGATTAATTTGGCCCAGTAGTTTCAGAGGAGAAGATTTTTGTAAAAGATTACTTTAATTAACGAAAAATGGTTAAAAATTGACTATAAAGGGCAATAACTCCTAAACGGGTCAACTGACCATTTTGGTCATGTTGACTTATTTGTAGATCTTACTTTGCTGAACATTATTGCTGTTTACAGTTTATCTCTATCTATAATAATATTCAAGATAATAACCAAAAACAGCAAAATTTCCTCAAAATTACCAATTCAGGGGCAGCAACCCAACAACCGATTGACCAATTCATCTGAAAATTTCAGGGCAGATAGATCTTGACCTGATAAACATTTTTACCCCATGTCAGATTTGCTCTAAATGCTTTGGTTTTTGAGTTATAAGCCAAAAACTGCATTTCACCCCTATGTTCTATTTTTAGTCGTGGCGGCCATCTTGGTTGGTTGACCGGGTCACGCCACACATTTTTTAAACTAGATACCCCAATGATGATTGTGGCCAAGTTTGGTTTGATTTGGCCCAGTAGTTTCAGAGGAGAAGATTTTTGTAAAAGTTAACGACGACGGACGACGACGACGGACGACGGACGACGACGACGGACGCCGGACGCAAAGTGATGGGAATAGCTCACTTGGCCCTTCGGGCCAGGTGAGCTAATAAGGATTTTAATATAAAATTTTCATACCATTGTCCCAGGTGAGGTGAAGGTTAAGTGATAATCAACATGTTTAACTCTGCCACATTCTTTATGTGCCTGTCCTAAGTTATGAATCTGTAGTTCAATAGTTTTTCTTGGTTCATGTCTGTCATATTTGTTTTTTCATGTCTGTCATATTTGTTTTCTGTAAATTGTTTTGTTTTTATACATTAGACTGTAAGTTTTCTCTATTGAATTGCTCCATATTTTATATATCAGGGCATTTTATAGAAAACTATACTGTATAGGTTTTACTCATCGATGAAGGCTGTATGGTTGCTTATAATTGCCTACATACACATCATTTTAACTTTAGTATTTATTTGTTTCTTTGACCTTATTATGACATCTCCGTATTTCTATATTAAAATGAGACCTGTTACCAATAATTGAATAAAATGATATAGTTGAAATATTTCTCTGGTGATAGCAATCTATATCTTGGAACTGTAATTTTACCAATTTTAGAAATTTTGTTTTCATCTGCCTGGTTTAAATTCTTTTCTCCAAGAACAACGTTTTCTATTTTATAAAACTTCTTTAAAACATCATAGGTGAAACATGAAAATAATATATGTAATATTTGCACTTCTATTATATGGACTCAATTTTTCTGAATATGTAATAATACCATAAATGTAATCTATTTTGAATTAACAGCAACAAAACACTGTCTGAATTAGAATTGTTATCTTTTCTAATCATTCTTATATATATGTTACTTTATTCTTTTACATTCTTACCCTCACGACATTGGTTCCATCTGATGCAGAACAAAAATAAAATGGCATGTTGTGTTTCTTGGCAAAATTAAAGGATTTTGTAGTCACTGACACATCAACTGAAAACATAATTAGAAATTGTACAGGTTCTTATAACAACACATAAGAGCTTGCTGCTGTGATTTTTAAGAGATCAAAATGTTAAATAAAAAGTGAAAGTAGGTATATAAGTAAAATTTAAGCTTACTATGTAGTATGACTTTAGCTCATTGTTGAAGACCATAGAGTGAACTACAGTTGATTTCATCATTTGGTCTCTAATAGAGAGTTGTCTCATTTGCAATCATACCCCATCTTCTTATTTCTATTTTTAATTTGAACAAGAATGTAAAATAAAATGTGCTTGTCATAAAATTAAAAGTTTGTTGAAATTGTTCTGCCAAATTTTGTAAATTGCTAAAATAATATAATTAGGAAGAAGGAAATTGTCTATTTGTTACTTAGAATAAAGGAACTACTGTAAACAAATAATCAGCCATTGTGTGTCAGATTTCGTAAATTTAGAAATTGATGTAAAAATAAACTTATTTTATAAATAACAATGGATCTTAATAAATATATATATAACATTGCAGTGATATTAAATATACAAGTCTATCAATAAAATAAAATTACATGTAATACAAACAAATATTTTATTTGCCAATCACGGCGCCCAAAATGAGCAGAATAATATATTAACACAATTTACCATCTATTTTATTGGCAGCACATAAACAGGGTATTTCAGGTCTATATTCTCGTAACTCTTTTAACCAGTTCGGCAGATTCTTATATGTTATTTTTCTTGTTGTATCAAATACCTGCAAGTAAAATTGTTTTGATTTTTTTTAATGTATAAAGATTTCATTAATACATTTACTCTTATTCCTGGTCAATACATTCCATTGCCCAATAAAAATTACAAATTTCCTTGAGTTTTCAGAAAATGTGAGCATTGTCAATAATTCAAGGTCTAGATAAAAAAATGTGGTATATTCTTTATATCTTGCTATTTTATGCTACCTATTTTTGCCAAAGAAATGAAACCTTTCCACAAAATCTGTTGGTGTTTACCTGGCCAATTATATTTTTGCAAGTTGATTTGATTTTCTGCGTTTTATACCACTTTTTAGCACTGCTTTTGGGCTTTTTCATGACGGCCAGTTTTTATTGATGGAGGAAACCGGAGAGCCTGGCAAAAACCACAACCTTCAATAGGAAAACTGACAATCCTAGTCAATTAAGACTGGAGTCAAATGCACCAGCATGAGGAGGATTTAAACTTATAACCTAAGAGTTGATTACAGTAGTAACTATTAGACCACTTGGCAACTGATGTCCCTTTTGCAAGTTTAACTCTCCCAATGATTAAATACCATAGCTATTGTTATCTGTGGAGTTTATTTAATTTGAAACTATAAAGACATAATACAGGTATTTCAAATACACATAATCAGATCTAGACTCATCCTGAATTTACAAAAAAATAAAATCCACCATAGACTTGAGACAGATTGGAATTAATAAACCACTAGAAAAGTTTAGTGGAGTAATAGTTTACTTACAATTATACAGGCATGTGCTTGATGATAATATGAAGGATGCATGTTGTTAAATCTCTCCTGACCTGCTGTGTCCCAAAAATCTACAAATAAATCAGTATTTAAAAATCAAATTCAAATAGAATTTAAATGGACTGCCTTTGTTCCTCATATACATGTGGCGGCCAGTTTTTATTGGTGGAGGAACCATGAATGTCCAGTTTTTATTCAGTGGTGGTCGTTTGTTTATGTGATTCATAAGTGTTTCTCGTTTCTTGTTTTTCATATAGATAAGCTGTTGGTTTTCCTGTTTTGCAGTAGCACTTTTTGGGGCCTTTATAGCTTGCTGTTCGTTGTGAGCCAAGGCTCCGTGTTGAAGATCATACCTAGACCTATAATGGTTTACTTTTATAAATTGTGACTTGGATGGAGAGTTGTCTCATTAACACTCATACCACATCTCCCCATATCTATATCTGATTGAACTCATTTCAATGTCTAGAGTTAATTTATAAGAACAGAAGCAAAACTCTTATACTGAACTCTAGAAGCTTAAAATGTAAAATGCATCAATAAATAGTTCATAAACACAAGGCGGTTATATACATAGCAAGATAACTACTGATCTGTAAAATACATTTATGGTCAATGTTTTGTCAAAAATATTTAGAAACAGACATTTTGGCAGACCTTGCTTGATGTTAATGTTTTCACATAATTTAAAGTCCCATTTACTTTTAATTAACATGATTTGGCTGCTATTACATTTGTACTGCAAAAATCATAATTGAATAACAATGAAACACATTATTTTTAAATTCACATCTCGAGGTAAATTTGTATTTTGCAAAATAGACAAAGATAGCCTGTCTGAATATTTAAAATTTAAAATTTGAAAAAAATAGTCTAACAAGAGGCTCTCAAGAGCCTGAATCGCTCACCTGAATTTTTTTGGTTTAATCTCTCATCAATGATTATTTTGGCTTTTCAATTTATTTAAATGTTCTTTGAATCGTCCTATTTTCTTCAAAAGCAAAAAAAAATCATTTTCTCCTATGTTCTATTTTAGCCATAGGAGCTATGTTTCTTGACATACAAGGAAATGAAATATAAAATTTATACTAGATACTCTGAAACTCATTTAGCCTAAGTTTGGCTGAAATTAATACAGCAGTTTCATAAGAGAAGATTTTTTAAAGTAAGTCAACATGATGAACAAATTGTGAAAAAAGTCTTTAAAGGGCAATAATTCCTAAAGAGGTCAATTGACAATTTTGGTCAAATTGACTTATTTGTAGATCTTACTTTGCTGATCATATTTGCTGTTTACAGTTTATCTTTATCTATAATAATATTCAAGATAATGACCAAAAACTGCAAAATTTCCTTAAAATTACCAATTAAGTGGCAGCAACCCAACAATTGGATGTTTGATTCATCTGAAAATTTCAGGGCTGATAGATATTGACCTAATGAACATTTTTACTCCATGTCAGATTTGCTCTTAATGCTTTCGTTTTTGAGATATAAGCCAAAAACTGCATTTGACCCCTATGTTCTATTTTAAGTAACGGCGGCCATGTTTTTTGACGGATCAAAAATCAAAGCACACACTTTGTGCAGGATAATCTAAGGAACAACCATGCTAAGTTTTAACCAAATCCATTCAGTAGTTTCAGAGGAGAAGATTTTTTAAAGTTAGCAAATATGATGAACAAATTGTGAAAAATTGTCATTAAAGGACAATAACCCCTTAAGGGGTCAATTGACAATTTTGGTCATATTAACTTATTTGTAGATCTTACTTTGCTGATCTTTTTTGCTGTTTACAGTTTATCTTTATCTATAATAATATTCAAGATAATGACCAAAAACTGCAAAATTTCCTTAAAATTACCAATTAAGTGGCAGCAACCCAACAATTGGATGTTTGATTCATCTGAAAATTTCAGGGCTGATAGATATTGACCTAATGAACATTTTTACTCCATGTCAGATTTGCTCTTAATGCTTTCGTTTTTGAGATATAAGCCAAAAACTGCATTTGACCCCTATGTTCTATTTTAAGTAACGGCGGCCATGTTTTTTGACGGATCAAAAATCAAAGCACACACTTTGTGCAGGATAATTTAAGGAACAACCATGCTAAGTTTTAACCAAATCCATTCAGTAGTTTCAGAGGAAAAGATTTTTTAAAGTTAGCAAATATGATGAACAAATTGTGAAAAATTGTCATTAAAGGACAATAACCCCTTAAGGGGTCAATTGACAATTTTGGTCATATTAACTTATTTGTAGATCTTACTTTGCTGATCTTTTTTGCTGTTTACAGTTTATCTTTATCTATAATAATATTCAAGATAATGACCAAAAACTGCAAAATTTCCTTAAAATTACCAATTAAGTGGCAGCAACCCAACAATGGTTTGTTTGATTCATCTGAAAATTTCAGGGCTGATAGATCTTGACCTAATGAACATTTTTACCCCATGTCAGATTTGCTCTAAATGCTTTCGTTTTTGAGATATAAGCCAAAAACTGCATTTGACCCCTATGTTCTATTTTAAGTAACGGCGGCCATGTTTTTTGACGGATCAAAAATCGAAGCGCACATTTTGTGCAGGATATACTAAGGAACAATCATGTTAAGTTTCATTCAAATCCATTCAGTAGTTTCAGAGGAGAAGATGTTTGAAAAATTGTTAACGACGACAGACGACGACGACGACGACGGACGCCAAGTGATGAGAAAAGCTCACATGGCCTTTTAGGCCAGGTGAGCTAAAAAGCAATAACATATTTCTCATTGCATCAAAAAACTTACCAACTGAAACTTTTTCTTTGTTGACTTCTGTCTGGTAATTGAACAACGTTAATGCAAAGGTAGATAACTGTTGAGGTTTACTAAAATTGTGGTTAAGGACATGAATAATAACTATGTAACTAATATTTAGAAAAGAAAAAAAATCAGCAATGATTTAAAGCCATACAAACCCTCATACATGTATGCTTTCTTCTATATTTGTGAAGATATGCTGACCTAGATACAATTTCTGCTTTTATGTCCTCTTGTATTGTTGTCGCATAGACATAGGCATATATCTAATCTCTTTTATCTAAATCAATTATAGCAAACTTGTTTTGGCTGCAATGGATTATTTACTTGCAGCTGTATAAAGCTTTAAATTTAATTTTTGTAATACACCATTTTCTTCTCTTGAAGTAATTGATAAGTGGTAAATTCATCACAACAAATATTTCAATCTTTTCCTTCTGTTGCCTGCAATGTTTAACCCTTCTTTGCATATAATGATTATAAAGGATACTATCCATCCATTAAAAATCTTTCAACTAACCTACAAAAGAAATTATTGATTCATTTAAACCATAACTATAGTTACAACAAAAAGTTTAAAATATACACTTTATATGACATTTACAGAAATAGATATATTTGATAGAATTTTGATTTTATTATTTACAAAATTAAATTCATTCCTATGCCTATGGTTTAAAAAGAAATTGTTGCAAATAACATCAGATTATTGTATGAATAAATATTGAACAAAGTTTGTTTATAATAATAATAATAATAATAAATTCTTTATTTAAAGAGGGTAAGCTCAGTTAGTTACAATAAACTAATCTTCCCTGAGGCCCTCACATACAAACTAGATATCATTGAGATGGGAGCCATCTCTGTGGGCCCCGCTGTGAATAATGTGCATTAAAAAATTGTATCTTTACCATAGGACATGGGTTTGTCAACTGAAATCAAAGTTTTTGACCTTGACCTTTGACCTATGAAGTTGTAAATAAATTATGACACACCCTTTAGTGTTGGTTTATAAACATGTCAAGTATAAACTTTGAAATGATAAAGGTTCTCAAGATATAGAGCGGACACGATCTTTACCATAGGACATGGGGTTGTCAACTGAAATCAAAGTTTTTGACCTTGACCTTTGACCTAGGAAGTTGCACATAAATTATGACACACCCTTTGGTGTTGGTTTATATACATGTCAAGTATAAACTTTGAAATGATAACGGTTCTCAAGATATAGAGCGGACACAATCTTTACCATAGGACATGGGGTTGTCAACTGAAACCAGTTTTTGACCTTGAACTTTGCCCTAGGCAGTCGTTCATAAATTATGACACACCCTCTGGTGTTGGTTCATATACATGTCAAGTATAAACTTTGAAATCATAACGGTTCTCAAGATATAGAGCGGACACGATCTTCACCACAGGACACAGGGTTGTCAACTGAAACCAAAGTTTTTTTACCTTGACCTTTGACCTAAGAAGTTGTACATACATCATGACACGCCCTCTGGTGGTGGTTAATAAACATGTAAAGTATAAAGTATGAAATCATAATGGTTCTCTAGATATGGAGCGGACACAAAGTGTTACGGACGGACGGACGGACAGACTGATCACTATAGGGGACCGCCTTTGGCGGGACCCTAATTACAATACAATCAAAACAGATATTTATGCATAGTTAATTTACACATAGTTAATTTACAATCATGTAGTTCAATGTATTGTTATTAACATAAGATATATTGCTGTTTAAGATGTATACATGTAGTCAAAAAATCAAATGAAAATAAAAAATAAAAAATATACAAATACATTGTAGCAAACATTTCTTATCAGGGTTGTGTTAGGCACTTCTTGATACTTTGCTTAAAAGTAAAAGTGTTTTGAGCTTTACGCATTGTGTGTGGTAGTCCATTCCATAATACTGATCCAGAATAAGCAAAGGATTTCTTAAATAGTTCAGCTTTTGGCTTAGGAACTATCAGATTACCTTGAGTGACGCCTCTTAAGGAGTAAGGATTATTATCTGATTTCAGTTTAAACTTTTGAACTAGGTACATTGGTGCTTCCATATGCATACATTTATATAGAAGTAAATATTTGTGGTATTTTATTCTATTGTCAACTGTCATCCACCCAAGTTTTTTAAATAAGGGGGCTGAGGGGGATAAAGGATCTGCATCTGGAATTAATCTTGCTGCCCTTTTTTGGAGTTTTAAAATTTTTGTTAT
This sequence comes from Mytilus edulis, assembly GCF_963676685.1. Taxonomy (NCBI): domain Eukaryota; kingdom Metazoa; phylum Mollusca; class Bivalvia; order Mytilida; family Mytilidae; genus Mytilus; species Mytilus edulis. The sequence continues at coordinate 38,983,375 of NC_092353.1, forward strand.
CCCTTCATTTTTACATTCACCCCAAATAATACAGCAGTAGTCAATTAAGGGAAGAATATACCCATTGTAATATGTTTTCCTTGCATTTATATCTAAAAATTTCTTTATTTTAGAAAGAAGGTATATTCTGGATGATATATTAGCACAAACTTGGTCAATTTGATTTTTCCAGTTAAGTGTGTTGTCAATTTTAACACCTAATAATTTTTCACATGAAGAATTTTGTAATACTTTTGAGTTTATTATCAAGTTTGGTTGACAGGTCTGAATTGATAGTTTCTGTTTTGTTCCAGTAACCAAACATTTTGTTTTATTTGCATTAATGAACATGTTGTTCATTTTACACCACTCTTCAATCCTGTATAAATCTTCTTGAACATCATCATGTATGTTTTCTATGTTTTTCCCAGATTTATGAAGAGTGGTGTCATCAGCATATAGGTCTGTTTCACAATTTTCAATGCATAAGGGAAGGTCATTTATAAATAGTACAAACAATAGGGGACCAAGTATAGAACCTTGGGGGACACCAAATTTTACATGTTGTTGTTCAGAATAAACATTACAAATGTTTACCTGCTGTTTTCTGTTATTGAAGTATGACTTGAAAAAACTAACAGAAGCCTCTCTAAATCCATAAATTTTAAGCTTTAAACAAAGAATATCATGATCTACCAAATCAAAAGCTTTTTTAAAATCTAATAAAATTGCTAGATTTAAATTACCATCATTCATTTCTTGCAACCATTTGTCAATGATATTGATAAGTGCAGTTTGACAAGAATGTTGCGGCCTGAAACCAGATTGTGTAGGGTGTAAAAGTTTAAGTTTTGATAAATATTTGTACATTTTATTACTATTAGAAACATGTTTTTCTATTAATTTTGATAAAGTTGGAAGAACAGATATAGGTCTGTAATTTGTTGCTAGAAGCTTGTCACCATCCTTGAAAACTGGTGTTACCTTAGCATTCTTCAGTAATGAAGGATATATACATTGTACCAGTATCTACATGTATCATTCTGATAAATATATATGTGAGAGGTGATGCAATAAAAGGGGCACTTAATCTTAGGATTTTTGGTCCAATATTATCCATACCAGATGCTTTATTTATATCAAGTTTTGCTAATTCATTAAATAGTTCATTCATGTTCACTGGTGGTATAGAAAATTTTTCATGTTTATGTAATTTATTTTTAACAAATTTACTTAGATTACTAAAATCTGCTTTGTTAACAGGTGTATAATTTCCTTGTCCTCTTAGTTTTTCAGCACAGGAAGTGAAAAACTTATTAAAAGTATCAGCTATACATTTTTTACTTTTAGTTGTATTGTTATCTTCTGTGGCTAACTCATATGGTGTATTTTTAACTTTTGGGTTCAGACTGTGAAGACATTTCCATAAGGTTTTAGGATCATTGGAGTCTTTTACCATATTTTTATAATAATTCTTTTTTGAGTTATCTACAATTTGTTTAGTTTTATTTCTCCAAAATTTATACTCACTCCATAAACCAAGTGCATTATATTTATCTCTCATATTCCTAGTGTAAATGATTTCACTGTTATACCATTCAGGCTGCCTGTCCCTTTTAACTCTCTTTTTAACAACAGGAGCATGTTTATCTAAAGCCTTGTTCAACATATCATAAAACAATTGTAGACCGTCAGAGGGGTTTTCTTCAAATTCAATTTCATGAAAATGTGTAGATTGCAGATCTAATAAAAAATTGTTTCCATCACTCCAAATTTTATTATTTGATATTATTTCCCGCATTTTTAGATTTCTTTTTGGCCAGCCTACCAAAAATGGTAAAACTAATAAACTCCAGAAATACACTAGATATTACATGTACTTGGTACTCATTTACAAAATCTATAACATCTATTGTTGCCAAATATCTATTGTCTTTGATTGTACACGTCAATTATTACATGAGAGGGATGCTTCAAACATTTTTTTAAAACTTAGTAAACATTATCTGGCATTTCTGCATTGACAAAAATATTACTCAATATCCATGAAATTTTGTAATTTTCTGAAACATAAAATGCATTTAAAACTTTATATTTGGTTCTGGAAATACAACACAGTGTATCATTAAATTTTCCATAGATTTGTCTGTACTCTACATGTAGTTAAGTTTGTGGTATGAACACAGCCCTATTAAGGTACCTATAATGCTCAAAATAACCCCAAAATAGTCTTAACCCTCAATTATCAAAGGAGCAGGTTCAGTAAGACCCCTTTTTGGCCCCAAAATATAGCAGTTTTACAAAATTGTGAAAATGTAATCTTTTAGTTATTTACTGGAAAGTAGAATGCTTCTGCTACATAAATACGGGTTGTTTTTGACAATACAATGCACATATATCGAGTACTAGCATCATTAAATATGCTAAATTACTGAAATCTTCACAATTTTAGCATTTTAGTTAAATTTTAGACGTTTTCCATCTGCATTCGTGTTCATTCATAATATTGAAAGTTGTATTTGATGATAATACAAAACATATATAAAGGTTGAGGATGAACAGGGATGCGGCCACTTTCATTTTTGACAAAAACCATCTAAAAAGTGATGTTTTTTGGCATATTTGATAGATTTTTCATATTTAAGCTTGAATCAGCACGTTTTTAATGACTAAAACAGTTAAAATCTCTCAAATAAACTAATTGAATCAATTGAAATAGACACTTAAGTGTTTAAAAAGTGTCCAAAATCTTTTGTTAGATGAACCTGAAATTTGAGGCCAAAATCGGTCCTTACCGGACCTACTCCTTTATAATAAAATTCCTGAAACAACCAATATATGTTGTGTGGAACACAAATAAAAAAATCATGAATACTATGATTTAGGGACATATTATTTTAAGCGACTAAATAGCAATTCATCTATTTTTCATGGATTTGGTCTCATTTCTGGGATTTGAGATCATTCATTTGGTGTTTTTCCCTGAAATTTGACATCCCAAAACAAATAACTTTATGTCACAATGTCCTTTGATGTGTCCCCCAAATAACCCTGCATGTAGATCAACTGGGGTAGGTCATTCATAAATCTAAATTGCAATATTATCCTATTTACAATGCATTGTGTCATTAAATGTCCATTGATAATACTCTCATGCTCATTGGAAAGGGTTGTAATGACAAATCGTGGTAAAAATTTCATCAGAGAGTTACCCAAAAGGTGTGAACAAACAAAAAAGGGGGATGCTATTTGTGTCTGTAAGTGGTAGTTGGGTGGCATTCATTGACTCATAAAATCGGTGTTCATTATCATATGCGACTTTTATCTTTTGTAAATGGAAGTTTAATCAAATATACTTTGATTTGCCGACAGCACTGTCTCCTAGGCAAATCACTTTGACCTTAGTACAGCCATCATCACCGGCTTTGTCGTAGTCAGGTGCAACATTCGCCATTATTCGTTATTGCTGGAATGTTGCGCGAAGCATTATGGGATATGACTTCCTTACTGGAAATCCCCTTTCACTGAGCGGCGTGAAAAGACAATAATTTCTTCCATTAAAAAGATTACAAAATAACCAAAGATAAAAACATGTTTAAATATTATAGACGTGTTTTAAAATTTTTCAACTATAACAGTATAGTGCAAACATTGTTCTCAACGCTACAATGGGGGAGAATCCAAAATTTTCTATAAATATTATTCTATTTTTAGAAAACGTCGACTGCTGACGGGTGATGTCCGTCAACAGGTTTTGTAAACTTCCGGCGCGGAAAATTCAAGTTAGCAGTTTTGAAAGTTGTTGCAGCAGGATGCAGTGCTCACAAGTTATGCACCTGCTGAGGTGTAAAAGAAGACTGGTTTTCTTTTGATAGAACTTTTGCCTTCAAATCCAGCAAAATTAAGCGCATATCATTGTAAATGTAAATGAAACAAAGAAATAAACTATATAGTCTACTCTATAGGTATAAATAGACGTGTTCTTTGTATAGTTATGTTTGTCATTATAGAAGAGAAATATAAATCAGTTATAATTCAGTTAGTCCAAAAAGTTATGAAATCTTGAAAGGCTATTCTACTTTTTTTCTGTGGCCGTCTATTGTAAAGCAAAATTCTATCTCATCTGGTTGAAAAAAGGTTACAAATAAAATTGTAAGAAATACAGGAAAATATTTCATTGTGAGATCTTTTCCATTGGCATTTGCCATGAAATTTTATCCTTGGAAGTTAGAATATTAAATTGTCAATAAAAAAATAAATCTTTGCAAATAAAAAATGGACTAATAATAGTGTATTTGTATATAAGCAAAATAAGTGAATAAAAAAAATATTTGTAAATGAAAATTTGCCATAATTACCTCCCTAACCTTTGAATGATAAATTATGCCAGTATGTTCTACCATTGTGTCACATTTATCATTATGGTCAGGTATATATAGGTTGCAAGAACCATAGTAGGCAATGGGATTGTATTTCACAAGCTTAGACTTGTAAAAAAAATGAATGGACAGGATTTACTGTTATATACTATCTGTATAAGATGGATAGAAGTTCACTCCTCTGGAATAAATCTACCCGTGATATATCGACTGAAAAAATTTGCTGTGACAAATTCACCACCAATGAAAACATTACAGAGGAGGAACTAAACTGTTACAATAGAAAAAAAAATTAGTCTTTTCAAGCTATTGTAATTATTTGTAATAAGTTCAGTAATTATGGGGACCAGGTAAGCAAACCTTTTGAATACTTAATGATATCTTGTAACAGGACTATATCTATTATCATATAAATCTGAACTGAAATTTATCAACTGAACTTGAAAAAGTGATAAGAATATGAAAGAACAAGCTAATGAGCTTCCTCAAAAAGTGAGCTAGCAAACCGGATTTCAAGGCTCATTTGTGTGTTCATTCAAATTTTACCAATTCTTCATGTTGAAATGATAATTCTTTTTAGATTGTTGACATGAATCTCCTGTTTCAAGATAACGTAAAGTATCCAAAAGGTTTGATTGTTGGTTGCATAATGTCCAGTGGCAAATATTTCATACATGTTCAGGACAAGATTCCTGTGTTTTTTTAATTAATTATAAATAAACAAATATTGTAACAAAATTCGATAACAAAATTCCCAGCATAATATCTAATATTTTTCCTTAAGTGTTAAGAACTTTATATATATGATGTCATTTTCATCGTAAACAAATAAAGCTATCACAAGGTTACATGTAGTTTGTTGTCTTGTATAATTTAAAGATCATTTAAACAATTAAATGCAAGAGATTTATACAAAAAAAAAAAAATGAAGAGAAAAAGTCAGCTGATTACTGGTCTGTGCACAGATACAAAAATCTGTCTAATTGGACTGAGGTGTGTTTCTTCAGAGAACACATTAGTGTGCTCTAAATTTGTTTAAGTGAAAAAATTCTGGACTCATTATTCATTTTGGCAATCAGTTAATAGTATACAAATTTACAGAAAATTGTATGAAATACTATATCTCAGTGTCCGTCTACAGAAAAGGAACAGGGAAATGGGCACCCTAACTGTTAAAAATGTTCAACAAAAATTTAAAGATTTTAAGAACATTAGCATATTGATTTTTATATTGATTTTCTTACTGCTATTGGTGACTTCATCCACTTTATGGTTTCCCTTTTCTTGTAGTTTCAACAATTTTATTCAAAGAAAGCAAATAAGATTGACACAGCAAGATGTACAATATATATCTATTTGGAAATTTGGGAAACATGGAGAAAATGACAACACATTGTTCTCATTTGCCCCTGAAATATCTATTTTGGCTGTTTTTTTTTTGTATTTTTAGACATTTTCTTGAATGCTCTCAGAAGTTATAACTGAAAACAAATCATTAAGACAAGATCTATCTATCCCTAACATTTGAGAAAAAAAATCTGTCAAAATGCTTTAGAGTTATTCCCCTTTACTTAGTCAATTTGTAAGAAATAATATTTTCTATTTATGATGAATCATTTGAAAGTAATATTCTATAAATTCTGCAACATGCAAATTTATTAATTTCAAAATATGAATTCTTAAATATCATAATTGAATTGGTATTCACTATAAATTGTTATATTGAGAGAATTTCCAATTCAACAGGTAGATGTAATTTCAGTTTGAAATGACTGAAATGACGGGAGATAGAATCACATTATATAGGTAACAGCTGATTGTATATTGATTATTTACAGGTATGAAGAAAGGAATTCTAGAATGACTTATACTGTCAATACTTATTACATGAGTATTTATATTATGATTTCATTTTCTAGTTTGTAGATGTGGTTTGAAAAAAACAAATTGGAATAGTTTGTGAATTTGACTAAAGAGCTTGAAATATATAAGGTCAGTATAGTATTTTTTCTTAGAAGAAATTCAGATATTTTCAGCTCTCTTCTTTTAAGGGTGTGACACTTTAGTAAAACTGATTGCGTCTAATGAGTCAGTGTTAAATCAATTCCTGACATAATTTGTATTATATGACAATTAGCTATATATATAGATAGATGATAAATAATAGTCAAATTTCATCCAGTAATTATGCATCTTTTAAACTCTTATTCAAAACAATGCGAGTACCTTTTTTTTGTTTTTAAATGTATTGGTTTTGATAAGAATATTACCACAATGTACTTGCAGTAAGCTTGATATTATAAACTTGTGTTGATTATAGATTAAGTCTTTAACCACCAAATACCATGTTTTTGACATTGACAGCATGTTTTTGTAGAATTATATTTTGGGCCAGGTGAGATATTGCCATCACTTTACATCTGTCAGTTGTAACTGTTTACTTTCTTTAAAAATCTGTTCCTTGTCTGAAACTGCTGAACAGATAGGAACTGAAGTAACTCTGCTTCATCTTTAGAATTGGTACCTTGAAGTTTAGGATTTTCAGCCTGGTTGATCAACCAACCTGGCTATTGTGGCTAAAATTAGAACATATAGGTCATGCAAACAGCATGGTTTTGCTAATATTTATAAATTAAAAGAAAATATGTCATTTAGAGGAAAAACTACCGGTACTTTAAAAAAGAAAAAGGTCTGTAGCTCTAAATCTTTTCTAAATTTTTAGAAATCTTTTATCCTTTTTAGGAGTTCTTTGAAACTAAATGTATATGTATTTTTATGTTAAAATGTATATTGGAAATAAAGATTGACACAGCAAGATGAATAATATATATCTATTTGGAAATTTGGAGAACATGGAGAAAATGACAACAAACTGTTCTGGAGTATTTGCCCCTGAAATATCTATTTTGTCTGGGTTTTTTTTTTATATTTTTAGGCATTTTCTTGAATACTCTCAGAAGTTATAATTGAAAACAAATCATTAAGACAAGATCTATCTATCCCTAACATTTGAGAAACAAAATCTGTCAAAATGCTTTAGAGTTATTGCCCCTGAAAGATTTTTCTCACCAATTTTCACAGTTTTTGAGTTTTTGTAAGTGTATGCATATGGAAGAAGGTTAGTTTTAGTGACCATTGGCAACATGATCATTTGACAAATAGAGCAGGAATTACTATTTCAGAGCTATTGAGAACCCCATTGAATATTTGTTTAGTTTATGTGGATCAGTCTTAAGTTTAAATTTTTGCAGTTTATTGTGGTTTTGTTTTCATACTTTCATTGACTTTTCAGAGCCACTTTGACATAGAAGTTTTATTTCTCCCTTCAGCATTTGTTGCTTTTAGATTTTATAAATCAGACAACCTGTTCTGGAGTTGTTGCCAGGCCCCTTAAATGTTGATTTTTTATTTTTTTGGCAGTTTTTGGCTGTCATCTAAAAACTGCAAAAATTATCATTAACACAAAAATAACTAGTGTATGCAATTAAAGGCCTATAGTCCTCATTAGAATGGTATTTTTTGCCAGGAAAGCAATACAGAATCAGACGAGCCTCTCGTTTTTGTAACAAAGGAAAACAGTTTCAAATGATCTATTTCAGTATTTGACTTTTTCTTATAAAGTTACACCTGATTGATTTACAGTATTTTAGTATTGAAGTTTAAAAGAAAAACATTGCATTGGCTCACAATATTAATTTTATTATTTCTACATGGAACACGATAGCAAAGCTCTGTAAGCTTTACACTTCTAAGCTATACACAAATGAATTTTATATGCAAAGACAGTAATGGTTTATACTAATTTTCTGTTGTGCCCACACAGGTGCCATCAGTTAAAATAATTTTCTTTATTTGAAATAAGTGACTGACTTTTTGAGATAGAATCAGTATTGCAGTGTTGTGGAATAAATATTATAAGATATGATCAACCTTTAAGCAGAAGAGCATTATGTGTTACATTCCATCATTTTAATTTTCATATAAAAGTACATGATATGCACTATTTGGTTATAAGATTGGCATATTGTTCATTCCTGGATTTTCCTGCTTGTCCATGTAATATTTGCCAGTGAATGTTTTGCAAACAACATCTAATCAAGCAAGAAACTGTAATTATGCCATATAGGAGGGGACATTAAGTTATACCCTTGTCTGTATTTATGTATGTCAGTCCAGGGACATCGTCTGTGTCCCATAGACACAATCCCTTTTTAATTGAATTTGCTAGAAACAAGATAGAGTTTTTTGTGGTAACAATCTCATATAAGCACAATAGCTCTGAGGAGAGATTTTGCCGTTAAACTTCCTCTTGTTTATATATAATCTGTTTATTGCTATTTTTCAAGGCAACAACAATCATGTTGACTTATGACATCATTGTCTTCTAACTCTACTAGACAGAGAAATTTTTTTTTAGTCCTTTGAAATAGAGAATTATCACACACAAAGATCAAAGTAAAATTTAAGAAAATAGCGATAAAAGTATATATAAATGATAAACCTCTTACATATAATACAACAGATGTCTGTTACATTGTATATGTATATTAGATATATGTATTGGTTAACTTTACCATACCATATAAATGTACTGATGATTTTTACGTTCTACTAACTGGTGAAATGGTGGTATTAGCAGTTATATCAAACTGGTACCATGCATCCTCTCACCATATACTTCAAGAAATTACTTGTACACTTGAGTCACTGCGACCTACATTTTAGAATCAATGAAGGGTTACATTTTGCATTTAAATCCATTGATAGTTTTCATTATTATATTATAGTACAGTAAGTGAAGGGTAACTATGATAAGTATCATAAGGAACATTTTTTGCTTAATAAACTTGAAAATTTGGTTTTAAATGAGCTTCTCTGATACCTCTGTGTTTTTTATCTCTACTTTTCTCTTAATATATAGATTAGAACCAACAAATCTGTCTATTGTCTTATTATTATACATGTATTGGTTTATAATATGTTTCAAAATTTTAAAACCTTAAATTAAATTTTATGATTTAATTTTTATTATAATTGATTTAAAAATCAAGCATCTTAGTTTTATGGATGCTTTTCTTGTTTGTCATGGTTTTCTCAGGGGTCAAAACAAGATAAGTTTCAGATTATGTGCAGTGTAAATCAACACATCATGTACAATGTTTTATGGACCGTTAAAATCATGTCACATATTTTAATATTGAAGCATGATCAGACCATTGATCATACATACTTTGCTTGAAGACATGGGCATCTGGTTTTACAAACGAGAAGTTTGTCTGTAACACATGGCCTATTAAAAGCCTAAAGGAATTTATAAACAGTTTGCTAGATTTTTTAAAGTATCATTTTATCAAAAGTTTATGTTTTTAAGCAATTTTTTTATAATGTTATTATGTTCGTGGGGGATTTCAATCTTGCTTGTTGTATATAAATATCTGCTCTTATAATGCATTATTTTCATACAAGGAAAACATTATACTTTTGTTCTTTGATGGAATGTGTCTTCCTACTTGTTTTGAAGAGACTCGTGCACATTGTATTTAACTGTCAAATGTAAAATAATTACAAAGTTACACCTAATGTTTTGTATGTTTGATTTTGACACTTACATCAATTCATATGTTGTGTAATATGTTTTGTTTTTATGCTAATTTACAAATACATTGAAGACAATTATTTTAAAGATGTCATTTTCTGTTTTAAAATTTCTATTATTTGAAATCATGCATCTGATTAGGGCAATATTGCTAGATATTGAATATCAATGACTTACTGCTCTTCGGTGGTGTCATAGTACAGTGCTTGCCTCAATTGCAGGATATTCTCAGTTCAAATCTCAGAAAGGTCAAATAGAAAACTAGAAAATTTAGACTGCCTCTCCTTTAATCTTTAGCATTTAGGCTAGGAGTCAGAATAATATGCCTGGGAATGGTGACATGTCTTACTTTGAACTTTTACTTTGTGAGCTAGCCTGTTGAAAATTTGACTCAGTGTGTCAGTCTCAAACAAAACAGGGTCTATATTTATATCACATTATCATGATGCCATCCTGAATATTCATATAATTTGCCACTGGACAATAGACATTCCACCATCATTATCTGTCATGTAGGTCAATGCAAGCCTTCAAGTTACATGTATAGCCACTAGTGAATACATGTATCTATCATCTTTTATTGAATATCTTTATGAAACCCTTCTTCTGTGACATCACATGTGGTCTAAGTAGTTACTACTGTAATCACTAGCCAGTCAACACTGATGTTGTAAATTCAAATCCATGCTCGTGCAGGTGCACTCGACTCCAATCTTAATTGACTAGAATTGTCAGTTTTCCTATCATGGTTTCTCGAACACTCTTGCTTCCTCCACCAACAAAAACTAGCTGTCACAAAGTAGCCTAAATGCAGTGCTTAAATGTGGCGTTAAAACACCAAAAATCAAATCAATCTGTGACATCACTTTATTTCTGAATAGTTTTAAAATCATTTTCATGTAAGTTTTCATTCATTTTGAAGCCCTTGCTGACTAATCAACAGAGCAGGTTTTTTTAGTTTGAATGTGCATAGTTGATTGAAATGACATGGATATTCGTTCGTGCTCATATATATGTGTTTATTTTCTTCGTTTTTTTCTCACATCAAGGTCTCAGATATTGAATAAGATATGCATAAAGCCTTGTAATTTATTATGTATGTTAACATTGGAATGACTCACCCTTAAGATAAACTTAAGGTAACATGACCAATATTTTATGGTTTATTGTCTTAGAAAATTCAACTCAACAATCATTTCTACGATTTAGAGTTACCTTCCCACCAAAAAAAATAAGGCCACTATGAGCTACATTATATTCTTTATATAGTATGGGGTAAAAACATAAAAAATGATAGAATTTTTCATGTTTTGTCAAAGTGTATTTCATACTTTTCTATTTCCAACAAAATATATAATAAATGGTCTATATGTCACACTGAGCTTGTTTTCAAGCTACATTTGTGAAAAATGACACATTTTGTAATTACCGGGGGGGGGGGGGGGGGGGGGGGGGAGGGAGGGAGGGAGGGGGCATCAATAGGTGCATGGACAGAAAGATAACTTAATGACAGAATTTTATAATAGAATATGAAAAGATAGCTGTAAAATAAGTAAAAAAGAAGTAATGTTGATAATAATTTTATCAGGACATGAAAAGTTATTTTCTGTGATTCATGATGTTTTTCAATGAAGTGTTCATGCAAACATGCTTGTTTTAAGCCCCATGTGAATTTCACAAGTTTTAAATTACTGTGAGACAAACAATTAAATCAGGGCTATCTTCTTTCCTGGTATATTAATACATGTCAACATTACCTGTTTGATTATTTCTACCTTTTGTTATTTAGAGGAAATCAATGGATTTATGTAAGGTTACCATGGAGATATATTCTAATGAGAATTTCTTTAGTAGAAATTAGTTATATTTAGTGATTTTATGGTATTCATTACAAATATTGAAAACAACTTTAAGAGGCAATTCATTATGTAAATTTTTCTCCAATTACATACTTGAGGTCTTTGGAGATTTCCTTATTATAAAGGTTACTGTAGCCAATTTAAGCTAAAACTGGAAAACAGGAAATCAGATCATTCATGGGTGACACTTGGGGGTGCTCATTTCCCAAATCCCAAAAGTTTTCAAAAAGTGGTGGTCCCAAGGTTTTTTGCCACCAAAATCTTGCAAATGACCAACACAGTTTTTTTGTTATTTTGCAAAAGAATTACAAAACATGTAATAGTGATGACAAGCAGATTTTCTGCAAAGACCTGCAGAAAAAAAAAAAATTCATGAAACCCCTTAATTCTTGCTTTTTGTGTATTATTTAACCCACTTTCCATCTTTTTTTATCTTTCTTTTTCTTACACCAGACTTTTTTTTATATTCCTTTATTATCCCATACTCCCCCTTTTTGATCCCTGTATCCCTTACTCTAAAGTGTGTCATTAGGCTATTGAAAAAATTCCCATTTTCTTTTAAAAAGAGGTCAACCTACAGCACACATCTGTAACATTTTACCATAACAAGATCTAAAACAAACTAGAAAAATCATTCTTAAAAAAAAGATGGTCTTCATGTGACCTATAGGTAGGGTGGAGTCCTTGTACAGGTAACTTAAGGTAAAATAGCTTAGATGATAATTTATATATATTTGGGATATACTTCACATTAACATGATTGATTGAAAAATTGATCATTACCTTGTCTGACCAGAGGTCATTTTATACGATTTTTATTAGATTTGATTTTGTTGTTAACCTGATTATAACTGATTTTATTGGGATATTCCCTTATAGGTAAAGATGGAATTATGTATATTTTAGAGTCCTTGTTATTGTAAATATTTTAAATGCAAAATTAATTTGTGTAGGCCATATAGTATGTTCATGAGGTAACCATATTAGAGCATACATATTTATCAAAATCAAAACAAGGAATTTACAAAAAAAAATCACAATAAAGTGTTCTGCTATTATGTATCAACAAACAATGCCATTCCAAAAAAATGACATTTTATGCAATACTTGGATGTTGTGATCATAAACATTGATTTTTGTTTATTTTGGTATATTGAATATAGTTTACTATGGATCCATAATATTACAATATGACATGCAAAGAAAATATGAATGATGAGACGTAGAATTTCAAAATATGAGGATACAGGCTACAGCTTAACCGGAATAGCTAATGCATTTTACACAACTGAGAGCAAACAAAAGTGTTGAACTTATTCTTGAAACAAATGTATATATTTAAAAAGATTGGCTATATGATGCCATGTTTGCACCAAGAATTTTATAATTATGTTTTTATAGGTTTCTGTGACTATGACCTCAAAATTAGAATTTGTTTAAAATTTGACAGCAATCAAAATTTGTCTATCACTGTTGTACTGCTATACCTAGTCTTCATCATTCCATTGGGGTCTATTTCTACCAAATGGACTTCATAGACTTAAAAAATGAATATATTTTGTTGAAATTGAAAATATTGATTTTAATGCATGTTTTGCCAGTGAGTGCTAGAAATACATGTATGATAGTTAAAATCAAAAGCAATTTATATTTCAAAGAGAAATAACATAATAATTTGACAAATATTCGCATGACTAATTATGTGATGGGTTTGGATTGTTATGCGTTTACTTTTCTACATTGGTTAGAGGTATAGGGGGAGGGTTCAGATCTCATAAACATGTTTAACCCCGCCACAATTTTGCGCCTGTCCCAAGTCAGGAGCCTCTGGCCTTTGCTAGTCTTGTATGATTTTTAATTTTAGTTTCTTGTGTATAATTCAGAGTTTAGTATGACGTCCATTATCACTGTACTAGTATACATATTTTTAGGGGCCAGCTGAAGGACACCTACGGGTGCGGGAATTCTCGCTACATTGAAGACCCATTGGTGACCTTTGGCTGTTGTCTGCTCTAAGGTCGGGTTGTTGTCGCTTAGACACATTCCCCATTTCCTTTCTCAATTTTATTGGAATATGTTTAGGTCAAAAAGTTTCCAAATTCTATTCAATTTGTTTTTGATGTTTTAAAAAGCTTTAAATTTCACATTAGATGAGCATATAAATCCATTATTACAGTACAATACTGGCCTGTAATTCTGTTCATCCTGAAATGCAAAGCATTAAAGGATAAACAAGAGTACTATTTTCTTCATGGTAATTTTATTTATATTGGTTAATTTTTATTTTTTTTATTTAATGTGCTTTTTTATTTTCCAGATAAACAAATAAGACAAAAGTGCCACTCCAACTTTACATAAAGTAACCATCAGTAGCTGGATGCTTAACCTTTTAGAGAAGAAAGGTACATGTAAATTTTTTTTTATAATCACAACTGATTTTACACAAAGGACATTGTTCAAAGATAATAATTTCAAATTTAAATGGATAACTAAGTATTACATAAGAGGCAGATCTATTAAGACCAACTGTGATTCTGTTTTATCAGTAAAATAGGAACAAAATGATATATGTGGTAGATATGATGAGGCAGTTAACCACTGCATAACCAAAAAAAAAATGTCTATGTTTTTGTGGATCGTATCATGACATACCAACTCTGAAAAGAGAGTAAGAAGATACCAAAGGTATGTTCAAACTTGTAAGTTGAAAACAATCCTGCTCCATGCACATACCCATAGCCAGCGGGGTTTCGAGGGGTTGGACAAACCCCCCCTTGAAAACAAATAAGCACTGTTAAAGTCAACGTTCTGTTCGAATTGTGACTGTTAAAGTCGAGTTCGTGGGTCCAAATAACCCCCCCCCCCCTTGGAAGTTCCTGGCTACGGGCCTGATGTATTAGTTGTGTTGCTCATGTAAATATAAACCTGATGATAACTCTTATTCAGTAGGTAAAATAAACTGCTGTATTTGGTCTAAAAAAAACATGTATCTTAAAATGTACAGTGAATAGCTCCTGAAAATTTTGTTTGGTGAATTGAAAGAATAACGTAATCATTAAAAAGAGCTTCAACTTGTTACAGATTTTTTTGTCACTGTATGGTCAGATTTATTGAAGTAAAGAACAGCAGACGCATATAGAATCTTACAAAATTAGTAGCTACTAAAATCAAAATAGCTCATTCAAATCTATCCATGAAATATTTGCCACTGGAAGTTAAGCAAACAACAATCAATGAAGCTCATTAAAATCACTGTAAATCAATATAAATAAAATGTGATGTGATGTTTGCATATGAGAGACAGCAACCTCATGACACATTAGTAACACATGAAATCTTGAGGTCAGTGTACAGTCTTCATCAAGTAGGCTTACTTTCTTTAGTATCATTGGTATTTTATTGTAAGCAGCTATCAGGTTTTTATACCACTTAATTATTAGAATCAAAAGTAATTGACCAGATGTGAGAATCTATGTTAAACTTCTGCTGTATAATGCAGAAGTGTAATGGTTCATTGGTTTGTAGGAAATCACAAAAAAAATAGAATAAATTAATTATGGTAAATGAGAAAAACTGTTTCTCATGCTTCAAAGAAACTAATTGGATTAAAAGAAATTTTGAAATGAAGAGTTTTTTTCAATTTTAACCACTTATATTTGCTCTGGAAAATGCACATTAAAATCTGTGTTTTTGTGTCTTACATATCACATTTTCAATTGAAAAAATTGCCAAGGTTAAAACCAAGGATAGAAACTTTAAAAGTGAGAAATTATACAGCAATACAAAAGTGAAATTAGAAATAAACAAGATAACATTCAAGAAGAAGACATCAAATATAGCGCAAGACATCACATATAGCACAACAATGTCAAACCTTTGTTAACTTTTATCATAAGGTCAATAAAATTAGATTGATGCCATGAATAGTGTTTTTATCACCCTTTCATTTTCCTTAAGGATCTAATCATATCTGTAGATAATTCCCCCTACTCATACCTGGACATATGCTTGTTATATAGGTCTCAGTTTACCTGTACGACTGGAAGGTAAAAATCATTGTTATTGTTTCCTGAATTATTCACTAAATACGTTGTGTTTCAGGGAAATATACGTGTTATAGTCGTGTTTGATTAGGATTTTATTTCTGATTTTTTGTAACAGGATAAATCACAAAGGAATATTTTATTAATTTGCATTGTTTAAAGTATGGTGAATTGACAAACGATGATGATGATGGAATAAGAAGATCATAAAGAAGGTATGTATAATATGAATTATCGTTTGTAAATTATATATTTTCCATGAAATTGTAGACCTTATTATTATTGCTAAAACCATTAAAAGGCTAAAAATGCAATCATTATATATAAATTACAATCAGTGCAGAAAATGAATCTTTTTTTTTTGGGGGGGGGGGGGGGGTGGGTATTTATGCGAGAGAAATACATAATCTTTTAAAATTGCAAATTGCAAAACTATGACTATAAAAAAGAACATACAACTGTGAATGGATGGGTAATGAAATTTTTTTTGTAAATGATTGTCTTGGTTTCTGACTATATTTTGATATACTCATTTTAGGTATATAACAATCTTTATATCTGATAATTTTTTTTGTGTAAATTGAAGTTATTACATTTTTAGTGTTACTATAAGGAAGAAATTCTAGAGTCTCTTTGCATTGAATTGCATTTGGGAGTCATTTATTACGATTCATTTGTTTATTATTGCACGTAGTTTGTTATCAATAAAATTTTCTGTCACAAAATAATATCAACAATAAAATGTTCCTTATACATGACAAGAATAGTGTTGAACAAAAAATTGGTCTGACTAATTATAGGAAAAGTTTCTAGTACAAATGACACTATTGGTTGCCGAAGAGTGTTAAAAAAATATGTTAGTTAAAGTGGCATTTTTATATGGCTCTTTTCAAAAAAGATAACAATATTAAGAAGAAATACTTTTCTACCAAAAATGCTATGTATTAGATAAGATATTATCAAATTGTGTTTTTTTTCTGGAATCTCAAAAAAAGTTTCGTATTATCCTGGAAGAAATTGGATTTGAATAAATATTTGTAACTGGAAAACCTTAGAGTTATTAGCAGCTTAGTAATATTTATTTCTATTAAGATCAATTTTTCATCCATGTGTTTTTGCAATATTCATTTATTAATGATATTGGATTCTTATTCACCTAAGGGTGAAAGGTTGATTCATATTTGCGAATAAATGTCATCTTGTCTTAAAAAAAGCATTTTGACAAAGTAAAAGCGTTGATTGACAGTTTTACACCTTATTTTGTAATAAATTTTCTTTATTGACACATAATATAGTTGTTTGATGTCCATGTAGATAATAGCCTTGGAATAGTTGTAAGATGAACTGGTATTTTATTTACATCTTTTGGAAGAATGCAAGAATTTACTTGATTTTTCTAAATTGTGTGTGAGAGATGGAAAATTTCTGATTTCTGATATTTCCAAGCAATCTCATAAAAGCCATCCATCTGAATGTGACAAAACATGCTGTTGATGTTTTGTAATTAATTAACCAGTGATTAATCAGGAAAACATTTTCAATAACTATTACATCGGTAAATTTAACATATTACTTGACATTGATGAAGTAGGAATGAATTGTATTAGAAAACATATTTTTTATAGCTGACTCTGTGGTATGGGCTTTGCTGATTGTGAAGGTGGCATGGTTACCTATAGCTGTTAACTTTTGTTTCATTTGGTCCCTTGTGGAGAATTGTATCATTGAAAATCATACCACATCTTCTATATTTTTTGTTTAATTGACTGAAATGCTATTCATTGATGTAGAATTTTAGATAGAATTTCATAATTTTTCATTGCTATGCCAGGCCCCCCTCCCTTTTGTTGGAAACATTTGGTTGATTATAATATAGGGAATCACTGAAACATGACTGTAGAGGGCCCCCTTCTTATGGCAGTCAGTGCCCCTCCCTCCCCCTTATAAAAAGTTCTGGATCTGCCACTGTATATTGACAAAATAAATGTAGAGAAGCATATATAGACACTCTTCATAATTTCATAACAAAAATGAATAAGAGCAGATGTAAGTGTTCACCAATCAGACAGCAGCCCAATGACACAGACAACCGAAAAACACCAAAAAGTCAAAATACAGTGTAACTGTTCCACAATTAAAAGAGGTCTATGAAATATGTAGCCAAGTTCCAGATTTATGTCTCATGTTATAAACCTGACACAGGTGTGAATTGCCATAGTTGAGGGATATATCTTAAATATGCTCAAATAAAGCATACATTTTGGGGTGTCCTGCTAATTATATTCAGAGAATGCAGAGAAATTAAAAAAAAATCTCTGTAAAAGAATGGGTGTCCAAAGCGCTTATCTGGATTTAACCCATTACAATGTAGTAATGTCAAATCAAAACTTGATTCAATGCCAATAATGAATGAATATTTTAGTAGCTATATGACCAAAAAAGACATTTAAAGAATAACCAAAAATCATCAAATGCTTGAGATCAAATGTCAACATTGCCCGAGGGAGACAGAATATTAGTTAACATTGAAAATAAATGAATGTGAAATATTTCAATAAGAGGATAGAGTTATTTGACAAAAGAAGCTTATCATATGATGTTCTATAGATGAATGTGAAGAAGGGTCTTTATTGATAAAAGTTCTGATTATTCCAGTTTGTTTATGATAACTTTATAGTTGTGAAGGATAAAATTTCAGGCAGTAACTGATAAAATGATATTGTTAAGTAGCTGAAAAGTATAAAGTTATGTAAGGGGTGATAACCCAGCTCTATTTAGAGTTATCTCAGATAATGAAACATGGTAACAAATGAAGATAGTTGGTGGTTTGGACAGTTGTACAGGAATAAAGATCATTCTGATATTTAATTACACTTGTTGAATCAACAATGAATCAAATTGTTTTTACAATGATAAATGTCTGTAGACTTTTGAATTTTCAAAAAATATTCCGCTATAGTGTCTATTACTACGATGCCACTAAAAATGTGAGTGCTGCAATTGCTGAACTATCATAATTAGCTATCCAAGGCAATAATGCAGACTATTTTAACCCTATGAGAAAGAAAATAGCCCGAAGTATTGTACTTAATATAATAAAATGCACTGGTGTTAAAGTGAAGTATTTCCAGAGTGTTATACACTTTAAAAAAAAGTTTTATAGCATGTTATTCCATTGGATAGTAAATAGTTCAGCAATTGCAACACTCACATTTTTAGGGGCAATAAAGTGAACATTTTTCTCATGTAATTTCTAATAAAAGGCAGGTGACCATAAAATTTTGTTTTGCCAGTTTCAACAACAAAAAGTTCATTCCTCATATTAAAGTGTTCTAAACCCTTAGGTACCATATATTTGCTCAAAATTGATATTTTGATGTGTCTGTATGAAATCAATGGCGATAAATAGATGAATGCTAGGTGATTTGATAGGTCAAAGAACTGATTGTCTCCCCTAAAGTTTTTATGTCAAAGATTGTAAGTGACTATTTTGTACTGATCATGACTTTTTGTCTGTTTTAAGAATAAAATGCACACCATAGATTAAGAATGTCTACGGATTATTCAATTGTAGCTATATATGACCTTACATGATGACTTTATCAGACCTTATGGAAAATTCTTGTTAAATTCTTATTTATTTGTACCACTGCACTGAGCAACAACCAGTTCAATAGTTGAACTGAATGAACAGTATTGTACCTATCGTTTTAATCTAAAGCTGTGGAATTCTTAAACTTACTCCGCTTACTGTTAGATGGCGATTTCTTTTGTATGAAATTCCTTGTTGTCAAATACTAAACAATTTTTACATTTTCACATAAAAATAAATGACCATGTTTACTGTAAATAAATGAAATGTTGTGATATATTGTACTACTTCTAAGGTGATTTACAAAAACACATTAGATGTTTATGTCTTATATGGATCAAAGGGTATAAAAAGAGCTCAGGAGGCTAATAGTGAGGCTTATCTGGGAGAAATATAGTTCTGAATTAAATCCTAGATTTTACATCACAATAAAATTGAATGCAGCTGCTTAAATAGAACTATAGTGTATGAGTAAAACTGAAGAAGATTGTTTGTTTTTACATAAATTTCCAGTGACCGATATTTCATACAATGGACCAATAATGAATTCTAAAATTATCTTTAAAATAGTGGTATAAGAAACAGACTGGCTCAAAAGTAAGGATGTTTTGTAAAGAGTCAGAAATTTTGCCTAACAACATGTCAACAATGGACCACAATGAACTCATATGAATAGTATATGCTGATCTTTTATATGCAAATACAATGGCGTTCTTCCAACATGTGCCTTGGATTTATAGATCCAAATTAGTCTGAACAGTATGTGACCAAATCTTTTTCAATTAACATTTATGCAGAACTGTAGTGCAAGTATGTCTTTATAGATTATCTACTTCAGGAAATTATTTTTCTTTTGATATGAATTTAAGATATTTTGGGTTCTAACTTGAATTTACTTCCTCCTTCCTTATCTTTTATGATAGATTGTTGTGAGAGATTGTGTGCATGTAAAACCTTCTTTAGTAATTTATTTTTCTCCCAAAATCAGTTTGCAGTTTAAATTTTAGATGTCTTTGGTTCTATAATGTGAATTTTAATCATCCTTGAAGCCTTCTCTTGGAAAACAGTTGAATCATTTTTGCCGTTGTGGCATTTTTGGTCTTTACAGTATGAATAATATTTCTGCACTGTTGAATTAAAATATTTACTGTGATATGATTCATATAGGCATTTATGGGACTATTATCTATGTAAATTTCACTCAGTTTTTTAAAAAAAACAACACTTATTAACATTTTTATAAACTTTTTTTGCTTAAGGTTACATTCTTATCCTGTTGTTTTCTTGTTTTTTAAATTTTAATATGGAACATACTTTTTATTGATACAAGAGTATAATATTTTGATAAAAGTTACCACTAATATGAAAGCAACTCAAACAGGATTCATGAAGTCTCTTAATTTTTGCTACCATCCAACCAGTAAATTTAGATAACTTAATGATAGTATTTGAAATAGCCTTCATTTTGAGGAAAGTCTCAGTTGACTGTTAGTCCCTGAGGGTATCACCAGCCTATCAGTACTGGCATGAAAATACAGATTTTTTGTGTTATTAAAATTTGCTGTTACAAAATGTTAGAAATTATTATAAATTAAGGAATGTATCTCCCTCATGCAAAGCTCTGATTCCTTTCACGGATTTGGCTATACTTTTTGGACCTTTTGGATTATAGCTCTTTATCTTTTATATAAGCTTTGGATTTCAAATATTTTGGCCACGAGCATCACTGAAGAGACATGTATTGTCGAAATGCGCATCTGGTGCAGGAAAATTGGTACCGTTAATGTTATTGAAAATATTTTTTATAAAGTGAGCCCGGATAATCAATAGACTTGAATATAAAAAGAAATAACTTTATAAAAAAATATAATTTTTGCTGAATATTTCACTTTGCCATTGCCAACAATTGAAATTGGACAGTCATAATGTTAAAATAGGGTAAGAATATTTACACCTTTCTATCAGGTACAGTATATGTCAGGTATTTTCACAGAGGTTATCAGCCTCTTAAAGTTCATTTTAAATGTTTTTCAAGTGGAGCTGGCCATATCTTGTATTTTATGCTATTAATCCGTCAGTACTTTTATATTCATACTCTAGTTAAAACCTTGTATCATAGTGATCACTGATAGATTATAGGTACTTTGATCTCCTATGGGTATACTAAGTTGTTTTATCTGGCAGTATTTCAAATACTTTTTATGCATTGAAATATGAAGATAGTATGACTTTTGCACCTCCAGTAGTAAAGATTTAGATTTTATGGTACTTCAAATTTCAGTATATTACATCAAAATAATTCACTTTAATGCATCCATACAGATTTTTGAAAAGTAAATTCATTTTAAATAAATCTTTATTTTGAAAAAGAATACTCTACCAGATTATATATAGAGACAGGACCATTTAATTTTCATGCTTTTAAGCGTCCTTTACAAATCTTGGTCAATAAAATTTGGGTAGTCTAGAACTTACTTCAGGGCTCTCATCATGTACCTGAGGAGCAATGAGACATTTCTACTAACTGCATGTCAAGAAACTGATCCAAGATAAAAAAAAAAATAACTATTTGATTGAGAAAAATAGTAAATTTTAGCGAGAGAAATTTATGTATTACTGAAAAATTATTACACCAGGGTTTTCGATATCACAAACTGGTCAAAACATTTACTAAATTTTATCACCGGTATAAGGAAATAATTCGTAAATATAACTCAACATGCAGACATCTTATACGTTCAGGTATTTCACATCCAAAATTTTATGGAAATATTCTTTATAAAGCACAAAAATGTCAGTATTCTCCTCAGAAACTAACAAAACCTTTAAATAGACTTATTAAAAGGGGATATAGTTACGATACTGTTGTCAGGTCATTAAAGATTGCATATTTTGGCTTTAACATTGATTCACTGATAGGGTCTTTGCATCGGAACTAAACACATTTATTTCTAAAAAAACAGTTGTTGGCATGACACGGGTTATGTTCTTCTCATATATTTTATGATAGTATGATACTAAACCCCTAACGGGAGGGATTGTACCTGATATTCATATGATGAAGACATAATCTTTCAATCAGTTTAATTGAGGTCTGGAGCTGGCATGTCAGTTAACTGCTAGTAGTCTGTTGTTATTTATGTATTATTGTCATTTTATTTATTTTCTTTTGTTACATCTTTTGACATCAGACTCGGACTTCTCTTGAACTGAATTTTAATGTGCGTATTGTTATTGTTTTACTTTTCTACATTGGCTAGAGGTATAGGGGGAGGGTTGAGATCTCATAAACATGTTTAACCCCGCCGCAATTTTGCGCCTGTCCCAAGTCAGGAGCCTCTGGCCTTTGTTAGTCTTGTATGATTTTAAATTTTAGTTTCTTGTGTATAATTTGGAGTTTAGTATGACGTCCATTATCACTGTACTATTATGCATATTTTAGGGGCCAGCTGAAGGACACCTACGGGTGCGGGAATTCTCGCTACATTGAAGACCCATTGGTTGCCTTCGGCTGTTGTTTGCTCTATGGTCGGGTGGTTGTCGCTTTGACATATTCACCATTTCCTTTCTCAATTTTAAAGTAGTAGCTGACTGTTTAAACAAACCAAATTGACAAAACTGCTGTACTTCTTTCATTTTATCCAAAAAAAGTTGTAGCTGAAAATTGTAAATTGACTGTATTGTAAGTTTGGCCTGAAAAGTGTAACATTATAAAATATTCAAGACATTAGATATGTATTCATTGTGTATTCGTAGATATTCATAAATGTTCTTTGTTCTTTTGATAGTATTATCCTCCATTGGCTGTGATCTTATAGATTAAATGCTGGATTAACCATCACTAAGTGTTCCGATGACTTTGTGATAATGAAATAATTTACATAAAAAATTCATTTAATTTAACATGATTTTTATATCCATGTATAATATATATATGGAATCTAGAGATGTATTGTGGATGAATAATAATATTTATTATCAATGAGTTGAATTCCTGTAATGACCTTCTTATGATTTAATTTTGGATGTAACATGTCTTCTGATTGGCTGACAGTGTTTTGTCTATCAGCTCAGAGACACAATTTTTTCATGTGACTGTGATGTCAACGCTTTTCATGATTTACATGAAATATGGAATTTAGAATTTAATTATAAGGAATGACTGTATTTTTTTTCTGTCTATTTGAAATAACATAAAAAATGTGGTGCACACTTTAAAATAACCCACTACCTGGGTTATTCAGTGTGCACCACATTTTTTATGTAATTTTTTATAGACAGAAAATATTACAGTCATATCTAAATAACAATAAACTCTTTTGACAACTTTTGCTTTTGACCTGTCTTATACATACTAACCTAAGAAATTCTTTTTTAGTTAACTTTATAGTGGAAATAACATTGTTGCAATGTTTGCATTGTCTTACAATTTTCAAAGTATGAGAAGAGTTGAGCTTAATTGTGCTATATTTTAAAAAGGTTTTTGTACATGTTTAGTTTTCATTTTTAGGTATGTTTCACAGATACTATAAGCAATAGGTTAACTGTGTTGGGTGTATTGAATGATGTACTTGTCAGTCTGGCAGAGTTCATCTGACCATAACCTCATGTAACTGGATCATTGACAGTTAAATGTTTATGTGATATTTGTAGAACATTAAACCTTCATTTTAAAGGCTTTCAACATAAATTGAATCATGACCAGTAAAGCAGGCAAGAAGTTTGAGCATGTGCACTCTTGCTACCTTTTACAATAGAGACTCTAGTATTGGCTAAATGAATATCAACATGAAAGCATAATTATTTAAATGTACAAAATTGTTTTTGATTTGAAATAGAACTATATAAGATAAGTCATGATTGCCAATTAGAAAACCAGATCTGCTAGAGACCAAATGGTGTAAATGTTATGCAAATTGTTTCTGAGAAATATGCTCTCTATGATATTTGACTAGATAAATAAATAATTCATGTTTTGATCATAATCTTCTATGATAAGCATGTCAGGAGGAAAAAAACCTTTAAAAACTGAATATGACACTTTTCTTGAAATAGAATATAAATTTTCTGAATGGTATTATTAGGGGTATACATAATTTTAAATGAACACTTAAAATATGAAAACTATTCTTTGAGGTTAAACTCATTATTATTGTTTGTGTTGAATAAGATAAGAAAAAAGTAAACTAAGTATGATCTATGTTGTGCTGTTACACCACCATTCCAGACAAGGGGGAGAGTTGGGCACTTTGTAAAATGACAGTGACAAAAAGTGCATTACAAAATAAAGAGGCATATTTTTCCTTCAATTTATTTATCTAGAAGTTCGTCAATCCCTAAAACCATCTGAAAGAATGACTAGATCTGTTTCAAAGGGATTAGTACCCACTTTCATCCTGATATGAAATGATAATATAAGTATTTACATATGAAATTTTATTAGCATAAGGTGACTTTCATTATCATGATGCTTAGCTTCCAGGGTATTGTTTACAAGTTATTAATTTATCAAATTGCTGTATCATCCATTGGTTGTCCTGAGGGTTTTCTCTCATGAGGATGAATTCCGAAAAGCTTTGTTTCTTTGAAATGATTTTTGTATTATTGTTGATGATAAAGTGTCTTTTGAGAGAGGTGAAAATTCAAGTGTTTAATTCTTATAGACAGTATGCAGAACTTGTTGGGTGACTGTCAGTAACATTTATATATGTGTGCATCAACCTATCATATATGTTTATTTTGTTAACATCTGAATGACTTAATTGGGGTTCTGTATTTAAAAATATAGACATTGTTTTCCTAATAAAAGGGTTTGTTTTTCAGATGCACTATAAGGTATCTCAAAACAAGACCACTATTGACCAATCTTATATTTCCTATAAAATTTTGATATATCATTCATTTTCTGATTAAAAAAATGATTCTTTTTATGAAGATAATGTTCTTTTTCAGTTATAGCATCCTTCAGAGACAACCAATAATATTTTGTTTTTCTGACTTTGAGGCTAGGAAAAACACAGTCTTAATTTATGTTATTTCACTACTAAAGGTTGAGCATTAGAAGAGAAACCGTAAATTATTTAAGAAACAGTTTGAATAAATCTTGAGTACATGTAAAGTAATGCATTACATGAGAGACATAATTGATGTCTCTGATTATACATGAACTGCAAAATGAACTGATGCATCATGGGTAATGAATGTTCAACACCTGTTGACTGTCCCTATGTAACTTTTATCTTTTACTCATGACTTAACGGTTACATTATCAATTAGATATTTTAAAGATATTTTAAAGTCAATGAAATAATTGACCTTTTATGGATTATAATAAAAGCTTACTCAACATTCAATAGAGGTATTTGACTTAAAATGGTCCGCCATTCCATCTTAAGCTTCACTTAGTGTAGCGATATTAAGTGAACTAAACATGGGTCCAGTTTATAACTAACTATGACATTGTGGAACATAATTGCAACCCTTTAACAGTGAGTTTTTTCTAATATTGTAACAGTTATTGGGTTTGGGATTGTAAACCAGTTTTTATGTTGTACAGTCTTTCAAAAAAGTTTGAGATCTGCAGACGTCTTTTTGGACGTAGTTAAACTTTTGTTGATATCTGCTATTTGTGGTGCAAAATACGACTCATTTTTCTTAAGAAGTGCGTTAGGCATCACAATATTGTCAGTTACACTTGTTAAAGTGGTGAAGAGAAAAGAGCTAATAAATAGGGGATATGATATATTCAAGTTATTTCAGATTATTGCAGAGACTTTAAATTAGAGTGATATAGCTTTCTGAATGGTCAAGCTTTCTGCTAAATATATAGTTCATTCTTAAAGTTTAGATAAATAAGTATACAGTTATTGTTGGGGTTTTTTTCTATCCAAAAGAGTAAAGAAATATACAGTTATTTTACAAAAATAGATTTGTTATGACTTCAAAAGGTGGAGTTTTCAATTGTTCACTAAAAATATATGCATCAGAAATAGACCTTGTTTGTCATCAGAAGAAATATATGGCAAAAATTAATTAAATCTGTTCACCTTTGTAAGTCATAAATTTCGGGGAAAAAAATAATACATGGAAAATATGTTAATAATGTAAAAAATTGTATTGATTATTAATGTTACACCTGATTTCGTGATGTAGGTAAATTACTTATCACCAATTAGATATATCAATTAGGTCCCTTTATTTATGGTATATGTTACCTAATATCACTTTCATTTGAATTAGTCAGCTAGCAAAGCCACAGGTCATCTGTAATATACACCTGGGATCTTTATCTCTATATCCTCTCACATTTTTATTGCCAATTTTGAGGTGAGGTCAACTTTATAAAATTTGTGGGTGTGTTATACTGTATTGAAAAGATGTTCAGATAGGTGTATTGTGATAAAATAGAGAGGGATTGTTTTTGTGGTGCAGGTTTAACATGCTTTGAATCACTAGGATACATGTTGGATATGTACTTTTAGCATGGTACATGATAAGTGTGGGCTTTGATATTTTACATGACAGACAGATATGTTGTTAAATTGAATGGAATAGGACATAGAATTACTAGTAAGTTGTATTTATTTTGTTTTCTTTCTTTCTTTCTTTGATTTTTACATCCTTGTGTAGAAGTGTATTTAAATTAATATTTGTTAACTTTGATATTATAATGGTCATGATGGTTTTGACCTTTTCTTCCTAAACCCAGAGACATATAAATACATGTCTCTGCTAAACCTGAACATTCAATACCTGTATACCATTATTGATCATTATTAAAAAAGTTTTTTCTTTAAAATAATGAAATGGAAAAAAATCATTTGCTATTTATATACTGTGGATTCATTTATTTTCGTGGGTACCAATTTTCGTGGATTGGGGAAATCTTACATGTTCGTGGATATTTGATTTCGTGGTTTTGCCGAAGTGTGCATACAAGCCTTAAGAAAATTTGTCATTCGTTGAACATTTAATTTCGTGGTTCAACTGTTCCCACGAAATCCACGAAAATTGGTATCCAACGAATAATAATGAATCCACAGTAAGATACATGTATATGCGACTTCATTAACCAGTGTTTTGACTAAAGGCCTTTATAATTATGCATTAATCTGTGGTTAACCATACATGCCTGCAAAAGCTCTAAATACCTTCTATTTGCACCACCTCAAAAATAAAAAAATAAAGTAGATTTTCTTTTCTTGTATCGATAGTATTTGATACCAAACTATACATTCTGTTATCTGCTTCTGTACACCATTCCACAGGACCATCAACATTGTATCCTGTGTTTAATACTTTAATCATTTTACTGTATTATGCCCTTTAAAGGACTAGTTTCCTAAAAGATGTGTTGTAAGTGTGAAGTTTGTATAACAAAACTGTCAGATAAAAAAGAACTAAAATTTTGAAGTATTAATGAATTTCTCTCCCTCCTCAAGGGATTCCAATGAGATGAATTGATATAAAAAACACCTTTTATTTTTTAATAAAATGACATTATAATGATCAATTTTTTTCCAGAATTAAATGACAATTTGAAATATATTAAGCGCCCAGCTGTTACAGAGTCACATGCAGTATACATTGCTGTTTAGTATAGGGATTACATAATTTGTCACAAGTTACAAACTTTTTGATTGTTTATCTGTCAAGAAAATAAACAGATGAATTACACATACCATTTACACAGAAACACCGGCTCCATAGTTGTTAAAACCATTAGTCATATAAATGTACCATGTTAGGTTAAACAGTACATTTGTCTGTACTTTCTATTGATAATAATATTGATGCAAAAAAGGTAAAAATGCCTGGTACCTCTACCAAAGGAATTGCCTGAACAAGCATGAAGTATTTGCCACTGGACATTATGCAAATAACAACTAATCTACCTGGCGCCAGGCTGAAAACTACTTAATGAGATCTTTTTATATAAGGTTATTCTATCAAATGCTTTAGAGGACCACAGTTATATAGGTTTGCACTAAATTGTTCAAATAATATATTGCCCTCACTCAAATCAGCTTTCAATTTCCATAAGAGCATGAAACCATATTATTGGGAATTATGTTATTGATAAATGATTTTCACATACCTTTAAATTTATAAACAAATGGATTTCAGCAAATTTGTTGACACCTTTTGTGGATTGCAGAATAATTTTATATATTTTGGTCCCTTAAAATATGTAACCATAGAAGTGTATGTGGTTTAAGTCATATCATTGAATGAAAGGAAATGTTGGCGACACATGAGACCACAACCCAACAATACAATAACCTAAAATCAGTAAAATATGACAGCTAATGACCAATATCCTCATTTTAGCACACTTAAAATCACAGTTAGAAACTTTAAAAAGTTATTGCCAAAAAGAAAGATGTTGACTGAAACATGCATAAAAAAAAATGCCTTTGGACATTAGGTTAAAAACAATCAATCAGACAGTATATAAAAAACATCCTTTGATCTGTTGAAATTGTTCCAAATTACACCCAGCAATGTTAGATCTGCAAATTTTCTGTGGAAAATTTTTATTTCTCCCTTATCAAAGTTGATACCCATGCTTCTGTTACATAAACATGATATAGGCAACTCAGCATGAGCTGTGATCATTGCCCTTGAACACTGGGCAAACTAGGCTATATATAAGTTGTAAACCTATAAACAAGATTGTCCTATACATTCAGCAAATAATTTGACCTATTTTTAATGCCTTCTTTCATGATATAAACTCTTCATAAAGGCGTTTGCCCAGTAAGTATCAGATTTATAATACATATAATAGGCTTTTTACATTTTATATGGAGAAAATCAATGATTCTTTTACTTTCTACTTACTATACAAGGTGACTTGGATGAAAGGCAAAGTTTCTGATTTATTGATAAATTTAAGTTTTATATCCGATTGAGATGTTGCTAATTAGGAAGTCTTGTCACTCTGGAGAAAGGTATTGACTAACACGGAATTCTTGTATTACCGAAAGAATGGATAAATGAATGTCAAAGAAATAGTAATAGACCAAATAAGGGTAATGAAAACAAATTTCATGTCATTTAACTGTTTACCATGAAAAGAAACTAAACAATTCTGGCCATGAGAGAACGTTTATTTTCATAAGGTTTGATTTTTGTATGATTTCATCCCCTCGCTTCAATGGTAGGGGAATAATGATTTCTGGTCTGTGCATCAGTGATGTGAAAATTGAGTTTTGAACCACCAAACATTATAAGTTTTAGTGTGAGTTTGGAATGCAGGTGTCCACATAATCACATATGTATGAAATTCAGTGATAAAGATAACTGTAGTTATATCAAAGTGTTAATTTTCAGTGCTCCTGAGTAAAAGAATTTCACATCTCATTCCAATATATATTATTAGAAAATTTATTCCTTATTACTCAGTTCCAATAAACATGTATTACAACTGGGTGGAGATTTATGACTCAGATGTAAAGGAACTGCTTTTTTATGCTTATGTAGTATTTTGAGGTTATCACGGAAGAATTTGTGTCAACTTATCAAGCCTATTACACCCAATTTTATTATCTGAAACCATTTTGTCCAAAATAATATGTTTATCAGACGCTTAAATTGAAATTGACAACCTAATCTTGAAAATTGAATAAAATCAATTTGTTTTATCAAAATTTATGACTTGATAATTCAGTTCCTTGGCATAAGTATACTTGGTAATCCTTCAACTTTCACATTCACAAATATTGCTTTAAAGTTTACAACTTTTAGGTCCTTATTGAAAAAGTTTCATAAATCTTTCCGGAAAATTTTACTTGTAAACTGAATTTAAATTTATTTACTCTTCAATTCTTCTATGGTACAGAATTTCAATTTTGACAAAGTGTATGCTTTTTTTTTTTATTATCAATGAAATTATAATATTTTTTTTTTGTGGTACTAAAGTACACTACAGTAGAATGTCCAAAACTATAAAAAGAAATAAAAAGCATTTGATGGAATAACTTGTGGATTCATTATGTTCCATTTTACCAATTTTTTGTGGATAAAATAATTTGTTCATGTGGTTTTGTCAAACTCTGCATTGCCTTTGAGAAATATTTGTTTCCTTGAAACGTTTTAAATTCTTATTCATGGATTCCTACGAAATCCACGAAAAATTGCATCCCACGAATTATAATAAATCCAGAGTAATTTTTGCTTTTATTTATTGGAAATATAACCAGCAATTGTGACTTTCAACTTTAAAAACACACAGTAGATTTAATCATTGTTTAATTGAAATTAAATCAAAAATAGAATCTAAAACAATCTGTTGCAATAAAGATGTGCAACCAGCATTGAAAACCTGTGATGTTTGTAATTACCATGATTATTCAGGAGTTGTAAGTTAATTATGTTGCCCACATGTCTAAACACGAAGGGTGAGATACGTATGTCTGTTTTGGACATGTTGATGCATATATGTCCTTGTGATACATATTGTGGTGCATATTTATAGATATATGTTCATTATTGTATGAAGGGCATGTCACACTTTCAGGAAGAATACAATTAGATTCTGGTATTGAACTAATTACAACCTAAACCATAAACAGGCTATTATTTGAACTTGGAATTATTTTTAATTATGGAATTTGCATAATTTCTTGTGTTTAAAATTTTTGATAAATTCCATGTAATATTTGGTATTATGATCTTTTGAGCGGTTAATAACACTTTCCATACAATGTATTTTGGTTAGATAGTGTTGTGCGCGGCACAGTACATTCTATTGAAAAATACTTTTTTCTTTGTAATAGAAAGTGTTGTGCGCAGCACAGAACATTTCAGTACAGAATAAACATGGAATTTATTGAAAATTTCAATAACAAGAAATCAAGCAAATTCCATAATTAAAAATAATTCCAAGTTCAAATAATAGCCTGTTCATAGTTTTATTAACCAACTTTTACATTACATTTGCATTGGTATTATTATGGTCTCCAACTGAAAGAAGGGAAATCAAGAATCTGCCTAAATATTGTTAAATGACCTTTTATGAGCTGTTAAGTCCTATATGAAAAGATAAATGGGTGTTATGGGGCAAAATATTTTACCCTGTATAATCGTATGGAAAAACATCAAGGAATCGAACATCTGACACAAATCCTAAAACCTCACCTTAGTACATTCTTAAAGGCATCCAAATTTAAGTTCACTGAGTTAAAAATGAGCAATTTTGTAGTCAAGACATACTCCATGTTGAAGGCCATACTTATAATAGTTTACTTTGACCTATAATCATGATAATGGTTTACTTTGACCTATAATGGTTTACTTTTACAAATTGTTACTTGGATGGATCCTTTCTGTAACTCAATGAAAACAGAAGAATATTTGAAAAAATATATTTCTGCTTAATTATATCGTATAGGAAATTATATATTTACCTAATGGATTCATTCAAAAATAACAAAAAGAAAACGCTGGTTAAAACAGTAAAGACGGTATATTTTAACAACAATGAATTTGAGTGAACTATTATTACAGTAAATATGACAATGTTTCAAAAACAAAGCTTTAGTTATCAAACAGGACAGGACTTATATGTGTTAGGGTCATATTGTACACAATAATCACATTTATGACGATTTTCTTCCTTGAGGCTTTGTTGATTATTGTCACCATTTTATTGTTTAGTTTGGCAGAGAAAACACTTACAATAGGTAAGATTGTTTGTGTTAGAAATTATCAGAAAATTGATGTTAAGACACGTAAATGGCTAGACCTGCAATTTATGAGGAATAATTGCTGATAGAGTTGTAATGATCCTTGAATAATCTGGCCATCTGCTCTGATTCTCTGATGATGCTCACTTGCTGAGCCAACCTTCTGGAAAACAATTGATCAGGTTTAGATTAAAGGAAATACTAAACCTGCATGTCTAACATGTATATGAAATTGTCTTTGGTGACCAGTTTTAAATGAAAAGATCAGATAAAGGATGATTTGGTGGTAAATGTAATAAGGAGATGACCTAGAGGAATTTAAGCATGTCTTATTGCTAACAATATGTTCTCATCTTCATATGTCTTATTTTCTGAAAACTTTTAAACTTACATATGATAATTTTTCTCTATTCATGGTCATACCTTGCAATATCAATCATTAAGTATTTGCTTCTAAATGTTTTATTTGAATAAATATACCTCAGTTATATCAATGAATGATTTGGAAGATTTTGGTCTTGTTTAAAAAAAAAACCGGTTTTAGTGTTAAGCATGCAGAAGTAAATATTACATGCATTTCAGAAACATATTACTAGTACTGTGGATTCATTATTTTTCGTTGGATGCCAATTTTCGTGGTTTTCGTGGGTAAAGGCGAACCACGAATTCATTTGTTCAACGAATAACATATTTTCAAAAGGCTTTATATACGGATGTTGGCAAAACCACGAAATCAAATATTTACGAATATGCAGGTTTTCAGCAATCCACGAAAATTAATACCCACGAAAATAAATGAATCCACAGTCATGTGATGTGAATATGAACCTTGCTTTGTAAAAGACTGACATGCTAAGTTATTTTTTAACATGCCCTTTCATTCGGTTATACAGTGGGGGTCCAATTTCTCTAGGAGTTTGCATAAGAGCTTATTGGAACTTCTGTTGTACTTAGTGTTTGTAAGTTTTTCCAAGGAGGTGCGTGAAGTTTTCAGATGTGTCAATTTATCCATGGTATCTTTTAAGAATGCACATATGAAATTGATAAAATTCATTCTGATTGTTATTTAATGTGAATAATCCTGGATACTTAGATATGAAATTAGTCAAGTTTTTAGAGATAATCTTAAGAGGTCTATAGCCTTCTGTCATGGTAATGTCACCTGGATTATAAGGAAATTTAAGGAATGTTAATTTGCTATGTGCAGTAGGATCTTATAAAAGTAAATATCTATTTGAAATATTAGAAATTAAGTCTGCATGGAGTTGACTTCGATATCTATTTATAAACATTTCCTTGTATTTTGGAAAGTTACTCATACATTTGTCAAAATCTGTTTTAGTACAGGTATTGGTATATCACTTGATCTGCCAATTGTTTTTAAACCTAAAACTTTTTGAAAATGTCTTTGTAATTTGTCAGTGCTTTTTAACTTACAGTAAGTATTTTGGAGAGATCTTTGAGGTTTAAGTCTCAAAATTATATTTAGTAACCATGACAAACAACTAACCAGATTTTCTACTGTTTTATACACAACACAATTTAAGATTTATGTTTATTAATAAAATATCAAAAAATACTAAAACTACAACTAAATAAACTGTATCATAACAGTACATATCTTTCTACATTGTATGACAAACTATATAATACATTATTGGCTTTCTGGGGGCTACTCATTCACTTAAGAGAATTGAAATAAACATTTCAAACTATTCAAAATATGAGAAAATAAATTCAAAACTTATCAAAATATGAAAAAAATAAAAATAAGCGATTAGTAAAAAATGTTCCTGTGGCGATCCCCAGGAATGAACCTATTTGTTCCTCGGCAGGAATGAACCTATTTCCTGGGGTGATCCCTAGGAATGAACCTAGTTCCTGGGGCGATCCCCAGGAATGAACCTATTTTCCTCGACAGGAATGGACCTAATTCCTGAGGCGACCCCCAGGAATGAACCTAGTTCCTGGGGCGATCCCCAGGAATGAACCTATTTGTTCCTCGACAGGAATGAACCTAATTCCTGGGGCGATCCCCAGGAATGAACCTAATTGCTCCTGGGCGATCCCAGCGTAGTAAAAATACTACTTAAAATACAATTTGTTCCTCGACAGGAATTACCTATCTGATGTATTATTGAATTGGGGGAGTATGATTCCCCTGGAATTAAAAGCAAAGGCACATATCATTTCCATAAGAGTAGCCCCTAAACAAGAGATGAACAAATATATATATATATTTAAACTAACAAACAAGATATATAAAAGAAAATATAACATGTCATATAGCAATTTCAAATCACTCTTTCTATAACTTCAATTTGTATAGATGATATATTTTAGACTTCGCAGGAATGCATTGCATGAAAACACTTTAGCTTGAATGAAAATATAACAAACTAAACAACTATATGAATATTCTAAACAGAAATAACAGAAATACCAAGAACTTGCAGTCAGAATTACACAATATTGATCTGACTGTAACTTAGAGTAACACCTTTAAATTTTAACATATTTTAATACATCCATATCATACCTATCACGTAAGCTAAATACCCAGTTAATGCACCGGTGTAGTTGGGGCTGGTGGGTGGGATAACTGATTGTAATTGCATCAAATACAACGATGCTTCCTCTCAATTCATCAACAATACTCTAACCCCCCTCTAGGGCACTATTCCTACTAAGCTAAAAATAGATGTTATGTAATTTCCTAAGAATAGACTAGATACCTGCCTGCTGAAATCATTGATAACAGATACATTGTATTGTGTATAAACTATAATTTAATAAATCAAATTTCCTTTTATACACAACACAATTTAAGATTTATGTTTATTAATAAAATATCAAAAAATACTAAAACTACAACTAAATAAACTGTATCATAACAGTACATATCTTTCTACATTGTATGACAAACTATATAATACATTATTGGCTTTTGGAAAATGCTAACCAACATTTATTTATTAATTCAAGCTGTGTATTAAATATTAAACGAACGTTTACACACTTAGTCTACTCAATCGTGTAATGTTATTGTTTACAAATATGCGTTGCATTGTGGGATCGCGCACTTGAAAATGCTGTCATGGCCGAATGTCTCCATATCGAAATAAGGTCAATCAGTCATTCTCATAGCGTGAGCTGGACATCAATGTTCTTGTTCTCAACTCTACAAGAAGAGTTAATCCAGTTTCGAAATATTAAAGCTCATAATACGATTATCTGTGTTACCTGGGCGCGTACGTATCCATAGCACGTACTTGGACAGTGACATTGAAGTGATAATAATTACTCAATCAAATGAACAATATACAATCACTATTCCAAAGAAACGTATATCTATGTCAATATCCGTTAACATAAAAGATTTTTTCGAATATGGTTCGAAAACAGTAGATAATAACTGATTGTAATTGCATCAAATACAACGATGCTTCCTCTCAATTCATCAACAATACTCTAACCCCCCTCTAGGGCACTATTCCTACTAAGCTAAAAATAGATGTTATGTAATTTCCTAAGAATAGACTAGATACCTGCCTGCTGAAATCATTGATAACAGATACATTGTATTGTGTATAAACTATAATTTAATAAATCAAATTTCCTTAGATTAAATTAGCTTATGAAAATTATAAACACCAAAGCTTATATATACTTATATTTGTAAATGTAGGTGAAAATTATTACTCAGACAGTTGTTTTTAGTTTATCAAGTTAAAAGATTTAAAATAAACAAAATCTGTCTGTTTATTGGAAGTAATAAGGTTTCTGTCCTGGATTTCTTGATATTAACATGCCTGAAGCCGTCAATAAATATCATCTGCTTAGCCATTATTTTAGATTGGTGATTGGATATTTTATAAGTAGAACACACTTTTCTATGGAAATTTCAATTTTACTTCAGAACTGATTTACTAATGAGTTTCAGTTTTATGACAAAGCAATATTATTTTGAAATTTCAATGACAGTAATGTATACAGCATACTATAAGTACAAGGAAGTAACAATGCAAAAATATAAAGGATCAAGACTTTTATTGCTGATCTCTTGTATAGTTCAGTTCTTGTCTTTCAGATGTACTCATTAAAAGCCATTATCTTTTACATATACGATTTATATTTATCCTCTACAAATTGAGTCTAAAAAGGGGGGTGGGGGGAGTTCTCAAACGATTTAGCTCCATTATAATCTTTAGTACTGTGGATTTATTTATTTTTGTGGGTACCGATTTTCGTGGATTGTTGAAAAATCCGTTTTTCATGGATATTTGATTTCATGGCTTTGCCAATGTCAACATACATGACATACACATGACATATAAGCTGATAGAAATTTTCTGCTTCATTGAGTATTGAAATTTGTGGTTCACCTAAACCCCTGAAATCAACGAAAATTTGTACCCCATGAATATTAATGAATCTACAGTATGTGTGCAATCTTTCTGTCAAGATTGAGGGATTTAAAGACTGTAGGAGTCTTACTGGAGCTGATGACACAAAATGATATACTTTGCACCAATCTCCTTCATGATTACTAATCAAACATCCTAACAGCCCCAAACTATAGGATTGTTTAACACTTTTGTGCAACTAGATAATGAGAACAAAATATCATAGAATGCTTGTTACATACATATACAACATATACAACATAATATACAGATAGGTGGTGTTACCTTTAACAACATTTTATAAATATTGACTAATTTGTATTAGGTCAGTGTCTCATCAAGTATTTGTCCTTGGGGTCAACTCTATTGGGATATTAGCAGTAACTTGACAAATTGCAATTAGATAAGTATGTTACTCATGGCAATTTAGCATTTTCAGTGATAAAAGTTTTTATAAAAAAAAAGTAGATTCGTCAAATCCTTGGAGTATTTTACTGTTAAATACAGACAAGTTTTATTTCATTTTGATGCCCCCACTGCAGCAGAGGGGGGCATTCAGATCTGTTGTTTGAAGTTCTAGTTTCAACTTAATTAAGGCAAAGTACAAAATTATCTTTACCATAAATGGAACAAAGCCAAAATGAATATTTGAAAGCGTACATAAAATTCATTTGTTTTTAAGTCTTAACTTCAGTGGACTTTCTATTGCTTCATTAGACTCAGTATTTGATAGTTCCATTAATTTCCAAACTGACTGATAATTTCACAGTTTGATATTGACTTATATGTACTCTGAAATGGCACTATAGTTGTCCTGTCATTAATTGATTATAGAAGTAATTCTTACACTTTTGTTGTTGGTCATTAATTAAGGAAATGTGTCATATTTATTAGCTGTAGATGTATACCTATAATTATAGTTGTATTCAGTAAGTGTCCCATAAATCATGTTGATAGTATTTTAGTTGATAATATCAGAGATTTTTCTAGGATAAAGTACAAGCATTTTTTATAACCTTATATACCATGTCTACATTATTTAGTATAGCCAGTTTTCCTTTCCAGTTGTTCTTTCAGAGAAATCTTGCTTCCTTTGCCAATAACAACTGGTCACCATGATAGTTTATACAAGACTAAATAATTCAACACCCTTGAGATAGCTGTGCTTTTTAGGCCTGTTTCGTAGTCCTGATACCTTTCAACAATTTCTTTGGTGGAAATTGCCTATAAGTTAGAATTAACTTTTAATAACGAACTTCCTTGTTTTTATCTGTACCTATAAACTGCATTAAAAATAAGTTTTATATTAAGTTAAAATGTCACAAGTAATTAGGAAAATATCATTTCCAGTTGTTCCATATGTGTCTCCTCAATCTTATACTATAATAATATACTAATGGCGTATATAAATATTATACATATTTTAATATTTAATGATAGGCATTAAGTAGTGTTTATTAGGACTTTACAGCCTTGTTTATGGCTGAACTTAATGATATATTATGTACATTATTACCGTATATTACATGATGTATAGCAGTAATAAAGCCCTTGTTTAGTCTGTATTAGGAATCAGTTATTGTTTTTCAAGAAAATGTGCTTACAATGATAAATATCAAACATTATGGATACAATATTAATTTTCGGAAATAAGGTATATATTTTCAGAATCACGATCTGAGTCCATCAAAAATAATAAGTTCAATAAAAACATATCAAGCTGCCTAAAAAGAGATATATAAAATTGATGAAAAAAGAAAGCAATAATACAACATAAAAACACACAAATAATACAACAGATTTATATACATGCACCCCACAAAAAATGTCTTCATTTTACTTCCATGTTTGATATTTTTTTCATTGTAAATCTTCCAGTACCTGTTTAGATGAACAACAGCAAAATAACCGATGTTTTGCCTAATGTACATCCACCCCATATACTTCATATTCCACTTAAATTAATGATAAAACAAAAACATTTTGTGCATTACATCAGATATTTAAATATGTCTTTATCAGAAATACTTTTCGTGAATTGAATCTATTACAACCCTAATTGTTAGAGACATATTTTTCGTACAATCTATTTTGTTTTCAACAAGTTATGTCACACAAGATGTTTCCTGTCTCAAACCAGACAAACACAAAAAATGTCATCTTGTACCGAAATTCTTTTTAAATTCTTTTTACAACTACACAATTTAAATGTTTATTGTTTATAATGAAATTTTTTAATTAATTTGTATTTCGAAATTTATAT
The DNA here is from genome assembly GCF_963676685.1 of Mytilus edulis. NCBI lineage: Eukaryota > Metazoa > Mollusca > Bivalvia > Mytilida > Mytilidae > Mytilus > Mytilus edulis. The sequence goes on from NC_092353.1 coordinate 39,022,181, forward strand.
TTTCAGTCACGCCATAATGAAGTGTTATTTTAAATCGTAAATTGTGACAGAAACAGAATGGGATGACAGTAACAATGAGTAAATTTCACACATCACCCACGAGACATTACAACGGAGGACCCCAGGACTATCAAAATGGGGGATTAGATGAGGGAGATGTTAGTTTTATATCTGGTAGTCCAGGACATGGATACAATGATGAGAACCAGACAGGGACTGTTTTCATCAGGATATCTATTCCAGAACTTAAAATTCAGGTAGTAGTACTTTTTAAGTAGCGTGGTGGTGGAAAAATGTATTCGTGTATTGTGTATTTCTTGGTTCCTGTCAAACAAGAAATAAAGTACCCAAAATGAGAGTCATATTTTTTTTATTGATTCTTAATACGTTTATCTTACAATCACAAATTTAAAACCTAACAAACCAACAATATTTTCATAATCACACTAAGAAAATAGTTCTACAGTCTGAGATTCAGGATTGATACAAGAATTTTTTTTAAAGATTAACTCTTGTCCGTCCATACATCTGTACGTCCAGAAATTGGTTCTCTAACTTAAATTTGCCTCAACCAAATGTCATGAAACTTATACACAATGAGAATTACCACAAAATACAGATCAAGTTTGATTTGGGTGGCTTCACTTTTACATTTCTCTAGTTATGTCCCTTGATAACGTTATAAACAGTCTGGGGCATCATTTGTGTCCCATGGACTCATTCTCAATTTATTTATTTTTTTATTTGGAAAGACACTGGGTAGGGACATAAGTATAGTCTTGATAGTGGACCAAATTACCTTAAAGTTTATGTCTTTTTATTGTATGCCATATTTTATATAAAAGTCAACTTATCTTTATGTAAGATTATCAAAGTTTTACCAAGAACATCCCATTGTACAATAAATCTTTGATCTTTAAAAGTTGGCTGGACACTTAATACATAAATTTAAGAAGGATCAAAGTACTGCTAGGACATTAGATCCTGGTTAAAAATGCACATTTATAAAATCACCTTTTTATTTTGGAACTTTCTAATCGAAGTTGAGTATGTTCACGAAGGGTCATTATTGGCCTTAAAAAATCTTTAGTACACTTTTTAGCTGTCATAATCAATTGGTAAAAAAATATTTGTCTTAAACAAAATTGACTTCCTAATTGTGCGCTAAAATGATATAAATTCTAGTTTTGATTAATGCTTTGTCTTAATTATGAAAGTTTTTGCATATAGGACTTTAGCCAAATGCCTGAACCAACATAATTTTTTTTGCTATTATATTTTATTTCACCTATTTACATCTTTTCATCTTAAAATTTGTCATTGTTTGTGCCTTATGTCTTTTTAGCAGGAAATAGACCTTAATGAAATAGGGAAAAGTTCCAAATTATCATGATCCATGTCATTTGAAGCTATTTAAAAGATGATTAATTTTGTCTTAAACAAACATAATCATAAAAATAGTCTTCTACTAAAATCTAAATTTGTATATTATGAATTTTAAATAATTATATGGTTATTTTATACAATATAACTTTGTACAATTTATGCCTTTCTTGTTCTTTTCTTTGCATTTCAACATTTCTCTGAATAAATCTTCATTGTAAGTCACAGATGTGAAGAAATATAATCAATAGTGGCCTCAAAAGGATAGTCAAAATCATTAAAAATAAATAACTGATTTCTGATTGATGAAAAAACAACAACCAAAGTACACTTTGAAATGTTGTAAAAATAAATGTGTAACTTTAAAAATGTCACAGAGAAAAGTTTGTCTGACTGCATGACCATATTACCACAGCTGTCATTCATTTTATATTGACATTTTGTATCTGGTATTAACTGTCTGGTGCATGGTGGTATTGTTATGGAGCAGTTTAAAAGTAAGATTGGAGAATATAAAAAAGAAGATGTGGTATGATCGCCAATGAGACAACTCTCCATAAGAGACCAAATGACACAGATATCAACAACTATAGGTCACCATCTTCAATAATGAGAAGACTGTAATTATTTTATGTATATTTCAGAAATGTTTACAGTTTGAGCTTGATGAAACAGTATGGCATGCCAAACAGAGGTTGCTGACCAACTTTCCAGAGGTACAGGAAGTAAAATGCACTTGCATGAATCATACATGCACTTGTTTATGTGTCAATATTGATCATATTGTAGGCACCATGTTAAACATGATGTATAATGTAATGTTAACTGACACCCAATAATTCATTCACTCAACAATAAAATTATATTTCAAGATTCTAATAGCAATTTACAGTACACTGCATCAATATACAAGACTTTAAACTGAATTTCTTTCATGTAGTTCTGCTGTAGCTGTAAACAATCAATGCCTGCAAAATCCAGTGCAGAGGCGGATTGGGTTTTGTTTTTTTCAGAGGGCCTGCCCCCCCCCCCCCCTTTTTTGGGGAAAAAATTTGGTTGATTGTATCAGGAATCACTGAAGAATTACTGTAGCTGGCCTCCTCCTAGGTAGTCAGTGGGCCCCCACTGATGAAAATTTCTAGATCCGCCACTGCAGTATACTGATGCACACAATGGGGTGTTAGTCCTGAAATGCAAGCTTTTTGTAGCTTTGTTTTCATTTGGACTTTCCATATGAAAAAAGGCTAGACAAAAGCTTCAATTCTGGACTTTGCTTTGTGCTGTCAATGCATCACCATATCATTTGCTATGTTTATGAACTCAGACAATTAAATTAAACTTCACTTGTACAATGTTTAAATTACAAGTAAATTTTCTGCATATTATGAATTAGTTTAAAGATTCAGAAGTCAAAGACCAACTGACAAAGTCATGGCAAAAAGCAGCCTGAGCAAATGGAACCCCACCAAAAACTGAGAGTGATCTCAAATTTAATATAAAAAAGAAGATGTGGTATGATTTCCAATGAGACAACTCTCCAAAAGAGACCAAAATGAAACAGAAATTAACAACTATAGGTCACTGTACAGCCTTTAACAATGAGCAAAGCCCATACCACATAGTCAGCTATAAAAGGCCCCGAAATGACAATGTTTAACAATTCAAAGTTTATTGGATTATCTTTACATGTAATTGATTTGCTCAATTTGCTAATATGAGCAAATGTGCTTATGTCATCTATTCTTGTATTTAGTATTTTCAGACATTTTAGACTTATATAACTTTCCATTGTAAAAGAAAAAGTAAATTATGAATATTTCATGCAGGTCATCCTAACTTTATAAATTTAATGCTAAATATAGAAAAATAAGTAATGTGTTATGACAAATGCATTGATGCAATATGTTGTCTTACTACCAGTTTTAATGCATTAGTTATTATTTAAACATTATGTTATGTTGGGAGAAAGTGTTTGAAATTAACAATTGCCTGTAAACATGCTATGAAGTTATATTTCTAATTCACAATGACGATATTTACTTTTGGTATTTACAATTTGTCAATTTTTATGTTGGTTTTTTTTATCATCTTTGAAGTATTCTAGTACTGGATATTAATTGAAATAGAATTAATTTCCGGGTAATGTTTCGTTAAACAAATGTATCTAGGACATGCAATTATTTCAGTTGTATCATTCTGCTCTTAGTATAGGGGTCTACATGCATGTAAGATTTTGTTTACTCTATTTGGAAATTATTTCAATGTTTTATTATGGTGAAAATTGCAACCAATAGGTTTTGCAAAAAAGAACAATCCAGCATTTTAAAATTTGATATCATTCTTTGCATGCAACATTTTCAGAAAACACAATGACTAATATTTTTTTCTCGCCATTCTTCAACAATCACAGTACCATACCTACTCGCCTATTCATAAATGCATTCAAAACTATAAAAAAAGATAAAAAGATGTATGATTGATAATCAGATAACTATGTATCCAATAACTAAATGTTTATTTTTTTCAGGATTTGAGAGACTCCATTAACTATGGTCTGTATATGCCTCCTATGAATGGAAGAGCTGGCAAGTTTCTGGATGAAGAAAGATTTCTTAGTGAATACCCACTGCAGGGACCAATAGGATTTCTGGAGGTATATTGCTGCCCAAAAGATTTTTTTTATGCAAAACCATGTCTATCCATATGTCCATCTTTATTATTACGTGTATTATTATATTGCTGTTTTGGGAGGCAACTTTCCTGGTATGGAACTTTTCACCCTTATCTTTATCCATATGTCCGTCTTTGGTGTTGTCCTATTTTTATATAATTTATAAGTACATTGACATTTACTAAAGTGCATTCCATTCTGCAACAGCTGATCTCCTCCTCAGTCCTCTTCACTAGAATATTTTTCAGGAAAAAAAAATTGTATCCAACATAATTCAGTTTAATGTAAATCCTATAAGTAATTATAGACTTGTTTTGTTTGCATGTCACATCAAAGTCAAAGATATCTTTCCTGTTAAATGATTGAATTAATCCTTCTGTGAAGACGGGAAAGAAGATCAAGGTTACAATGAAAAGACAATTTAATTTGTTCTTAAAAAAAAAAAACTTCACATTCAGATGAAAGAGAGAACATAAAATCCTCACCTAATTTTAAAAACTCTGATCAAATCTCATTGGAAATTTGATTGATAGTATAGTATTCCATAAATCATTTGGTACAACTACTAGATTATTGGGTGACATCTTTTTTGTCAGTATTATAGTAATAGTAGCCAACATCTTTAGGCACCTTTAGTATTAGTACAATATTACGTTCATTGTAATCTATTTTAGTTCAGAAAGGATTTGGGCTGAGAGATCAAAGAAAAGTCTGAGCTTTCTTTATAGATCTCTCAAATCTTGGTCGGTTAAAGTACTTACAGATAGTTCATTATATTCTTGGAATCTGCATATATCATAAACTTAACTTTTTATCATTTTTTTGCCCTTAAAACTACAGTTCTCTTTCTCTTGTGAGTGGGTGGCCATATTTCTGCACTTGAAATAGTAGAATGCCAGATTTTTATCGTTAATGCTTAAAAATCTTAAGTTTACCTAAAAAGAAGGAATAAAATTTTCAATAAAACAGAAGTAGACTTTCTCCCACATGTTTTCCTTTTTCTCAAGTATATAAAGCAATGACTGGATTGGAAAAAAATTGTTTCATTGCATGATATTTAAAAACATATGTGGTTCAACCATGAAGTTGAGCACTGTGTCAAAGTGCCTTCCAATGGGATAAAAATATGTTTATTTCTGCATAATTTAAATACTTATTATAGAAAAGGACAGATACTGGTTTTGATATTGATGAAAAAATACTGCTATTTTTGCTTAATTTCCTAATGCAAATGTTAAAAATGTAAACAATGAATTCAGAAAAAAATCCTTGAATAACAGTTTTGGGTCCATGACCTTGCTAAGTAGCTAATTTATGGTTGTTTATAACCAAAGTATCGGACAACATATGAATCTATAATGCCATCTGCTGCATCAAAATTAACATAAACAATTGCATTATGGGATAGAGGGCACTGAACTTCATTGTCATCTGATTATTTATATTGATATGGTAAATCATCTAAAAAAACATACTATCAACTCGTAACAATAAAGCTTAACCCATAAATATGCTTGTACATAACTGAATAGAATAGGAGGGTTTCCTAATGGCAGATTGTTTTGTTCCATATTCCAATAACAGTACGTTTTCATGAATAAGAAAATACCATTTAACCCATGTATGGTTTAAATTATTTTTATCACCTGAATAACAATTTTAATAATTGCTCTGACAATTGACATTTTTGTCGGTGAAAATTTATTCACCCCAACATTTATAAAATTTTGATGACATAGACACTTTCTTTAGACCCTTGACAATGTTGGTTATAATATGACTATTATTAGATGCTTATACAAAACTGCAGATAAAATATTTTCAATATATATACATGTACTATTTGTTTTTGTTTCAGTTCAAGCACAAGAAAAGAGTGTACAAGCTAATGCATGTAAATCCAAGGAAGTTAAAACAGCTACATACCAAAGTAGGTTTTTGTTGGTCAGGTACTCGTGTTCAGTTCTCATATGATTCACAATTTTAACACAAGGCAGAAATTCTACAGTTTTTTTATGCCACCACTGTAAAGGATGGGGCATTAAGTTTTACCCTTGCCTGATCAAAGAAAATTTCAGAAAAATTCAGGGTACAATTAATGCTCTGTAATAAAAAATCCTTGTTTTCTTAATTGAATAGCAAAATAAAATTTTTTTGAAATGCAAAAGAGGCATTTCCAAGAAAAGAAGGACAACAATTACAGAAACATTAAATGACAGGTGTTAATAAATTGTTGGAACAGAAAACCAACTAATTTTTCGTGGGCGATTTAATTTCGCAACATTCATGATCGCAAAAAAATAACGTGAATATAAATCGTTGCAAACATGTAAAACTTGGAATTTTCCTTATTTCTCTACAACCAGTAATTTGAGAATCTTGAAATTAAATGCAGCGAAAAAGGCTAGAAAGGTCGTTAATGTGAAGGCATGTATCCACTAAAATAAGTTGTTTACAGTATATATATCAAGACAGCTCCATAACATTTCTTCACTTAGATTTTTGATTTCGAGTGAAGCATCCGTGTACTTGGGACACATTCTTGTTTCAATTAGATTTTTTATTTTTAAGATATCACTATTATGTATAAGTTGACCTATGCTTTAAAGTTATTATTCTAAAAAAAAAACATATGAATGTGGTATAAATATTTTGATGCAAACTATTCTATTGTATTGATTATCTTTACAGAGTTATCTGAAAAGTTTTCTGGAGTGTGTAAAAAGTGGAAATGTAGAAAAAGTAACAAAAATGACCAACAAGGGGCTGGACCCCAACTTCCATGATCATAGTACAGGGGGTAAGTCTTTTGATAACATTATTTATTACAAGCATGACATTTAATATGATATTAGATTTACTCATAAATCAGTCCAAATAAATGAAAAGGACTCGTAGTACAATGATTTCTTAAAATGTATTAGATGGCAAAAAGTTAATCTAGTTCACATTTTTTTAAAGACCAGCTGAGGACCACCTCTCATGTAGGACTTTTTCACTGGGTTGAAGACCCATTAATGGGCTTTGATTGCAATCTGCTCTTTGGTCAGGTTGCTGTCTTTGACATATTCCTTATTTCCATTCTCAATTTTGATCCAACAGAAATTTCTGTTAACTTACTTAGTTTTATTAATTGAAATGATTTCCAACTATAAAAATTTGTATTATAGTCAAGTATAACTCTGCAACTTCAAATTTCATTTGGCCATTTTAACTTTCTTAATTCAAGGTTTATTGATGAGACTTTTGTAGCTAAAACGTGTGTCTTGCATGCAACATTTTAACCCTGGTATCTATGATGAGTTTATCAAAGAAATGTTAATCAATGTTCTTAAAAGCAAAAAAAAAAATGCATATTTCTTTACAAACTGCATATTTATCTGGTATATTTATCTATTTTTAGAAACACCACTAACAATAGCTTGTTCAATAAAAGGAGGTAAATGTAGAGAGATAGTCCTGACACTGGTTGGAGGTGGAGGTCATCTTGACTTTAGAAACAAGAAAGGAATGACTGCCTTACATAAAGCTGTGCTGGTCAAAAATCCCACAGCTGTTAAGGTATTGAACTTTTAACCTTTGCAAATAGTATTTTGTAAACAACATTTTTCGTTCACTATTTATATACCTAAAAGTAAATTCTAAAGAAATGACTTTATGGCATTAATGTATTTATTTACGTAGTGTTAGTAAAATGAAGACTTCTTTAATGCTTAAAATATGTATTCAACCGTTACTAATGCATTATAGATTGGTCAGTTACTTTAATAAAGTTACATCAAGTACTTGAATAGGAATTCATCAAAATAACATTTTATCATGTAAAAGGAAGTAACTCTGTAAGACACTCTAGTGTATGAACAAGGAAATAATTTAATAATCTGTTTTGTAATATGATACATATACAGTAAATTTGATAAAATAGACAATAGTAAACTGTAGATCTATTCATGCTGTTTCAGTAAATGTTTGTTGGTGTTTGAAGGCACTCACATATATTGTAAATTTGTATTTTGACATCCTAAAACCTCAGCATATTTTAGCATAAGGTATATGTACAAATTTCAAAGGGTTCTAAAAAAAAAGAGTTTCCTACAAATACTGTCAACATATGAACTCATTAAGACCACATTTATGATTCTCACAACTATGACAGCAAGCTTAAAAAAAAAGACAGATACTTTAAAATAACGGTCAATTAATATTCAAAGAAGTCATAAAAAAATGATGTTTTACAATACAAATTGTAAGCTTTTCTTGTATCATGTTTGTTGGAGCTTAATGATTGATCAATGAAGCCAAGTTTCATAAAAAAAAAAAAAATATTTTCAGGTGTTGTTAGATCTTGGTTTGTCACCTAACATGAAGGATGCTAGATGTTTGACACCCCTTTACTATGGTATAGCTCATAACTCAGACCCTGCCATTACAGAAATGTTACTGCAAGAAAGGGCAGTGATTGGTTCTCAGGATGAACAGGGGTGGTATGAAATTCATCATGTAAGTACTGGCACATATTAAAGAGTTATTAAAAGTCAATTTTAATTTTTCAATTATTAATGTGGCAAATATTTACAGAATTGTACTTATGAATTTTAACAGGAATTACCCCCAAAATAAAATTCAGGAATTACCCCCAATATGTAAGACAATATGCCAGACCACACTAATCACCAAAACCAAATTCCTCGGAGAAAATAAATGTACAAACAGTACAAAGACAATCAACAAAGAACAACACACAGTTCAGATAGCCTAACTTGCCATATGATTAAACCAGTTTTGCATAAACATCCCTCTTCCTATGTAGACCATATACAGAATTACAAAAGTAATGGAGTTACATACATAAGACAGAAAAATAAATATTTTATAATATTTCAGGCATGTAAAGAGGGACTATTGCAACATTTGGAACATCTCTTGTTTTATGGTGCTGACATGGATGTTCAGAATGCAGGTGGAAATACTGCCATCCACATATGTGCTATAAATAATCAGGTACAAATTTTGAAAAAGCATGTGACTTATTAAATTTAGCCTAGACAACCAGTGTGAACTCTTTTCTTCCTTTCATCATTATTGCCTTTGTAATTAACAGGATTTACCACAGAAATTGGACAGTAGCGCAATCTACACCAACTACCAACACGTGAATATCCCATATATACCAATACAATGATAGTTTCATAAACTTGACCCTGTAAACATGTCTTATCTAAAAAAAAAAAAAAAAATACATGCCGTAATGGGTTGATGACTGTCTGGACTACTCTAACATAAAGCAATTTTGGATTATATCAGCTCATGTACACAATTTGTCATCTAACTGTGAGGTCATTTACTTAATTTCTTGATTTACATCTTAAAAATGGAATTTTTAATTAAAGTATAAGGAATGGGTTATATTTTTTCTGTCTATTTGATATTTTAATGTAAAATCTCCATATAATGAATAGATGTGTAATATAATTCATATATTTCAGGAATCTTGCCTTCGTGTTCTTTTATTCCGTGGTGCTAATAAAGATATACAAAACTACCAGAACCAGTCAGCTTTCCAGGTGGCAGTTATATCTGGGAACCAGGGCATTGCAGATATACTCCATAAACATAAGTCAGATGATATAGGTAAGTTTTAAAAACCAGTCGTATAAGAATGCTATTTGACACAGATGTCTCATCTACTGTAAATTTAGAGATTGTTGCAATATTTTGAAGAATGAACAAAAATGTGAGACTTGTAATAGCTATTTCAGGAAATTCTGCCTACAGATATATGCATCAGATATCAAAATGTGATGCTCACCTAGTTACAATAATCATTGTAAAAAGACAATAATTTCTGAATTTTTCAATTGTTATAATAAACATGAAATTTACTGATTAATTCATTTTAACAACAATTATGAAGAAAATTTAAACTGTCATCTGACACTTTCCAAAACACATGTATTTAAAGGCTTCTAAAATTTTTGCTTTGGATTCATGTTCCAATACTTAATAAAAAGAACTTAAAATCTTTGTGTTATTGCTGAAATAGTATAGTTGATCAACAATTCAGAAATTTTTTTTTTGTACTAATGATGATTGAATATTTGTTCGATTATAATTTTCCACATTATTCTATTTCAGTGCAATATCGTGAAGTTCCAAAATATTCTGTGAGACGAAGGGATTCTGTTGCTTCCGCAGCCATGTTTGCTTTGTCGAGAAGTCGTAGTGATCCCAGAATTAACCTCATCATGGCAGAAGGCCGTTATATCAGTCCATCAAACTCAACTCAAAGTTTTTCACATTTAGACAATATTTCATCACCCTCAAGAGACTACAGCACAGACTCACCAAGGTCTATGAGTATTTCCAGTACCAGTTCAGGACCAGGTATGATTTGTAAATATTCTTGACAGTTGTAGAGGGTTGAGGATTAGAAAAGTATAAATTTCATTTAGCTTGCATTTTCACAGGTCTGATGTGGCTTTAAAAGCTTGATGCAATATTATTTTTGAAGGTAAAATATTTCCTTATATGCTGCAGTTTCCAGGAATTTTCATTTTTATATACTGATTTAACATTTTACCATTGAAAATGATGAGGAGAATGGAATGTAGATGTGAAAAAGGTAACAATTTCTTTTAACTTGTAACAGCTGATTCAACACTAGTGTAGGTTGTTTTCTAAATCGAATTGAGTTATCTCCCCTTAAGTTTTTCTTTTATTTTAATATATTTTTATGTGATTGTGTACTTACATGTTATTTAAAAAGAAATATGGGAAAGTATATTGATAAAGACCTAATCATTAATTGAAAATTTTACAATCTTGAAAATGCAGTTCTTGCATTTTCAGTTTCGCAGTAACAAAATTTTTAATACATTAAATTTTAATCTGCAAATTCCACAAAGTTGTTCTTGTGTGTGTTTATGTATTTTTCCATTGGTATTTAATAGAATTTAATGTATTTATTTTTCATTCAAGAAATTGAATTGGTGTATGATTAATTTTGCTTTGCAGTGAATGATTATATTTTGTTTGTTTCTTACTCTTTCCCCATCCAAAGCAGGTTATGATTCACATTTGTCATTTTCGGAGAATGATGGAATATATCAACGACCACAAAGCGTTTGTCTTCCGGGATTCAATGGAAGTGTTCGTAGCCTCACACATATAAACAGTATATTTAATAGACAAAAAATGTTCCAAAGCCATAGCACCTCATTCATTCCAGAGAGGCCACAAACAATGAGTGCCGCATTTTCTGCTAGACTTGGAATTAATAACGCTAGGAGACGGTTGTCAGAAGTTTTTGACCATGATCATGGAACTAGAAATTATGCAAATAATTGGTACAATATTAGTGCAGAACATATTCCATATTCTACCACTTATTATAAACCTAACATTGAAAAATCATCTATGTGTAGTTCGTCTTCAGACAATTTAAAGGAGTTAGATGTAGAATGGAATTATACCAACGGGATTAAATATTTTGACGATAAAATAAAGGAAGTGGATGTTATTTTGAATGAAAAAACATCACCCGATAAAGAGACTGATATCTCTAGCGTTGTTTCAACCAGATGGCGGCCATATGACCAATATTCAGTGAAACTTGATAATACATCAAGTGAAAATCATGAACCAAACCAAACTAAACAAAATTCTCAGTTGGTGACGCGACCAAGAATTCCGAGACGCTTGTCCCTTATTAATGAGGAGCAGTACCTGAGTCTTGTCAATAAAGATGATAGTATTTTTATCTGTGTTGTGGCGTATGAAGCCAAATATCCAGATGAGTTATCCATGAAGAAAGGAGAAATAATTGAAGGTTTCCAGCTTGTTTGTTTGACATTTATTGCATGAGCATGGAGTTTATTTTATGACTTGTTATGTAGCATATTCTATTGTCTTGCTTTTAAAACCCTCCATTTTTTTATTTAGAAGAAAGGGGGTATAGATTTGCTAGGCACTCATTTCATATTTATTTCCTGCAATCTTAAAACTGCAGTGTTTTGATTGCCTTCTGTTCAAATTAATTTGCGACGTTGAATAATTCATATCAACAATACAAACTCATGGGTATGAGTTTTATCATAACTGATTATTTTGGGGATTGTCCCATATCATCTGGCATATGACTTCCTGTCAATTGTCTGTTTGTTGCCTTGCACCTTTTGAAAAGTATTGATAGTGAAATAGGAAGACCAAAACTGTTACGTAGCATTCTTTTAAAGTACAAATAATTTAGACACTTTTAAGGCATATGGTCTAACAGATCTTTACTGTCTGACAGGTATCAACATTTTGACAAAATGAAATATTGATAATATTATTTTAGAATAGAAATAAATTTTGAGTTCCTGGCGTAGAGAACTTTCTATTATCAGTACGGTTTGGCAAAAATGTTATGTCTCGAAAACAAATGGTTTCTAGTTTGCTTTCTCTGATAAAAAATGCAGAGTTTTTAATATGCAAGACCATAGGATATGCAAAACAAAACCACATCACCTATTTGGATTGATTATATATTTATTTGTTATTATATTTCAGCATTATGATTGTAGCATGAAAGATATTTGTTATGTACATACAACTGTTGATATTTTGGTCTTTTTTTTTTAATGTAAAGCAACATTAGGGATGGGGGAGAGCAACATTTAGGATGTGTTTATAAAGTAGGGCTAAGCCCCAAAGGCTGCTCCCTATTTTAAAAAATTTCCTTGTTACTTAAGGGAAGGCCAATAATTTAGTTTTCAGTACTGCCACAAAATGTGGAATATGAGATTCTCAAAGAATCATGGTCGCATTTTTACTTTTCACAGGTTTTTGATGGTAAATAAATCACAAAGTAGTAACGTTTTGCACTTGAAACACTTAAATCTTATGTTCATATTTGCTTTAGTTATATATCATGTATATGTGTTATCTAAGTACATGAATTTAATGAAGTATCGTTAGTTATTATTTTTCATGGATACATTTGTATCCCTTGTAAACAATGTATATTTCAGTGTTGACAAAGGAAAAGGAAAACAAATTTTATCAATTATCACAATACTTATGTTTTATCTAGGAAATTTGTTATACAGATAATAACAATTGTCGAATGAGTACAGTTAAACTTCAGTAGCTTGACTGGAAATTGGCTTGTTATGTGTTCTATCATTGGTGGAAATTGGCTTGCTATGTTTCTATCATTGATGGAAATTGGCTTGTTATGTGTTCTATTATTGGTGGAAATTGGCTTGCTATGTTTCTATCATTGATGGAAATTGGCTTGCTATGTGTTCTATCATTGGTGGAAATTGGCTTGCTATGTGTTCTATAATAGGTGGAAATTGGCTTGTTATGTGTTCTATCATTGGTGGAAATTGGCTTGCTATGCGTTCATTATCACTGAACTAGTATATATTTGTTTAGGGGCCAGCTTAAGGACGCCTCTGGGTGCGGGAATTTCTCGCTACATTGAAGACCTGTTGGTGACCTTCTGCTGTTGTTTTTTTCTATGGTCAGGTTGTTGTCTTTTTGCCACATTCCACATTTCCATTCTCAATTTTATATCATTGGTTTTAAGGCATCAAATTTATGAATCCAAGAAAGGCATACTATACCAAGTGTGTGTAACTCATTTAGTAACTTGTCCTCTCCAAACAAACTTATATCTTTTAAAATATTGTTGTTATGTTACTCTAAATGAGAATGTCTATGTAGGTTGAAATTTTTTGCAATTTTATACATCTACCGTTCTTGTGTCTGTTAAGTTTTCCTTACATGGAAACATTATTCTGACTCTTAGCTGACCAATATTTGCTTTTACACTTAATTGTTGTGATATTGGTGAAGAAGCCCCAATTGCCTGTTTTCAAACGACAACGCTTCCTAACCTAGGTCAACCTTCTTATATCAAAAGGAATAAAAAAATTACCATGAAATATTTGTTCCTAGACATTAAGCAACCAATAATCAATCAGTCATATTTAAGTTGAGCTACTGAAAATTGTCTGCACAGTGTAAATTCATGTTTATATGTGTTTGTACGACTATAATCAAATTGTACCATATTTAAATTTAACAGTACATGTATATATAAATCATACAGTTATACTTAGAGCTTGTGCTTGTATGTCTGTTTACAGAGCTTGATAACATATTAATATAAATCTAAGTGTGACCCTCAATATTAACCTTGCTAGAATATATTAATTGAGTGCACCCTAAATATTAACATGTTATGTCTTGGTTACTCAATGTAGACCTGAAAACTAACAGAGCTTTATAGTTTGGCATATAATGCTGACCTCTGCAAACCCTGCTGTTTATGGAAATGACACTCTGCAAAGTGTCGAAATGTTTCATATGAATATTTCTTAACCTGTAAAAGTGAATATATTATTATTAGGAACTAAAATTGAAACAGTATGATATGTGTCAGTGTGAACCAAATATTGTTTACAAATGAACATAGAAGTTTACAGCTATTGTCAGGGTATGGTTTCAACAATGAGCAAAACCCATTTTGCATAGTCAGTTATAAAAGGCCCTGAAACAATTTCAAACAAGAAAACTAACAGCCTGAATTGTGTACAAAACAATGAATGAAAACAAATATCGATATACAACAACAAACAACAACCATTGAAATACAGTCTCCTGACTTGGGACAGGCACATACAGAATGTGGTGTGGTCAAACTACATAAACAGTTCAAGCCAAGTCTTGTGAACACCAATAAAATCAGTCAGTTCTCTCTCAGTTTAGATAAGATCTCTTTAAAAAGAAAAATTCTTGATGATAAACACAACTGTAAAATATTTATAGAAATTAGTGATTACAGCCTTGAAAATGGAGGGGATATTTATAAGACATTAAACCCATGAAATACTTAGAAATAACAAATATATAAACCAACTCATTAATTGCTGTTCTTCATCTATTTGTAACGTCTTCATTGATGACATAAGGAGCGCACACCTAGCAGCAACTTTAGGAGGGCTTCTTGTGTAAATTTTTAAGTGTAAGATATTGATGATTAATTACCAGTCTTGATGGATACAATCTAGGTTTTGCTGTGTAACTTCTCATGGTATGCTTCAAACATCAAAACATCAAATTCAGAAGTGATTGTTCTGTTTCACATTGCAAAATAAAGATGACTTAAGTTTTGTTTTTATTTTGTTTTCTTCGTTTTTAATGTCATTTTAGCTGTGGTCTAATTGAGGTACATCTCACATTTCCATTTACTTTATATGTCATTTTTATATTTTTAGTTGTTGGTACTGGAGACAATGGAATGTGGGAAGGACGTGCCAATGGACAGGAAGGATTTTTCCCATATCATCATGTACAGGAAGTCAGACTGAGGAAGGGTTAGTATACAAATTATTTCCCCTTGACTTGGGATTGTGGGAAGGTTATGCTTTTTGACCAAAAAATACTCTTTATTTTCATAAACTCATTAAATGGTAATTTTTTATTGTTGATGGTTGCTATTTGTTGATATATACTCAACACGTCAATGTATTCTTGACAAAACAAATCTTGAATTATTGAAAATCAAATTAGCATTTATTGATCAATTTTTATTTGGAGATGTTACCATACATTTAAGATTTTTATGACTTATAAATATATTATTTAAAAGAAGCAAAAATATTTGCATATTAAAACAATCTGTACAACTACAAGATCTGATTATATATTTGCATTTGGAAAATTTCACAAAAAAACATTGTTTTCCTTCTCACGCAAATTATAAAAACACATAGCTTGAGGCAAATATTTTCCAAAAGTTAAAACAATCAACTGGTCATAAGATTGTTTTACGATCGGAAAAAGAAAAAAATGTAAAGTAACATTCACCACATGACCTGAGTTTGATTCATATAGCCTGCTTCAAAAAGATTTTAACTATCCCCCCTCTAGCAACTGTGTTACATCCTTAAATTATGTTTGTAAAATTAGCTTTGTCTATAATGACATGATGTTAAACAAGCTTTTTGTTGATGGAGGACTGTTCAATAATATTAGTGGATATCAACAAGTTCAAAATAGTGGGCAGGGAAAAATATAATAGTGGATACCAACAAGTTCAAAATAGTGGGCAGCACAAAGTATAATTTTTTCGTTTGTACATGATATCTGTCTGTTGGCACGTAATATTCACACGTAACGTTATTGGATTTGACAAGTTACATGGTGTTGGTCAATTTTTTGACAGTGTACACCAAAACAGTGTCTGACCTATGAAATTAACATTTATTTCTTCCTAACATTCTGTATGGAAAGTAAAACTACTGTTAGATCATTTTTCATTTGGAAATACAGAACTGAAGAAGAACTAGAGACTGTGCAGTGTAATAATCTAGATATGTACATGTATACATAGTGATTTCAATCGTGAAAAAGCGATGGTAGAAGTTTTTGAGTGGATATAGAAGATAACTAATATTTTTGATATGTTTGTTGTGTAATTTATATTAGTGCATCGTGATTATAACTTTTAAATTTACATGTTAAAATGTGGAGAGAACATTCATATCATAGACATTTTGTTTATATATCTACAGCGGGTTCCTGTGGTGATATTTTACGGGAAACCACTTTACAAAGAAATACCTTGGCATCAATAGTTCATACATACAGGTAGGTGAAAGGGCAAATGGTGGAGGTAGAGATTAGAGAGTACATACCATAACATAGCATAAAAGGGGGGTTGGGTATCAGGAGGTAAATTCTATTTCCAAGGGAACAAACAAACATACATGATTTACAGAGGTTGAGTCAAGTACTAATTGTAATGATTGGTATTATTTGCTCTGTGTTGAAGGCCTCACTGCAACTTGGAGATGAAGAACAGCAATGAAAGCTCTGTTCCTTTGCTTTTTGTGTGTTTTTTGCTGTCATGTTAAAATTTTGTGTCATGGATGGATACCCCATATTCCTTATTTTGTTTCAATCTATTTTTGCCTTTTGAAATGATACTGCAAAAGTCAATTGACAAAGTAATATTTCTAGAGTAATCTTGTGTAAGAGTTTTAAGGTTTGATTTAATTTATTGAAGACGTAGCATCTTTTTTAAACACAGTTCAACTTGTTTTGTGTAAAAAGATATGTGTGATTGTAATTGACATAAAAGGAAATATGGCCATTGTTCAAAGAAAAAAGTGTATGCTCAACTATCTCATAATTATTAGACTACAAGTCTGTTTGATATGTGAAGTTTGATGTTAAAAAGTTATAACACAATCAACCAATCATATTTCAGCTTCATTTCAGTTGCTTGATTTAAATAGAATTACTTCCTTGAGACTTTTCATAATTCCTTCATTTCATTAGCTTCTGCATCCTTCCTTACATGGGAAGGAAATTACTTTTGTTTGTAATCTTATTATGAGGAACTACAAGATTACTTCAGATGATTGTTCTGTTAACCAATTTTTAAAACAGAAACTAAAAATAAAATGCTGAGCATTTGTAGATTTAGAATTCATATAAGACAACTTTAGTTAGTAAAGCAAAAATGGATACCAAGTTCTTTTTAAGGTGCTACCCAACACCTTGACTAAAATTAATTTGGCTTGTTTAATTTCATAAAAATTTTACAAAATATTAGCTTTAACCCTTTGAAAAAATATAAAAATTTCAAAAAACTTGAACCAATCAAAATAGTTGGATATATAGCAGTTTGACAAACACTCATTTTGATCATTGACAAGCTTAATATTTCCTTGACAATAGGTGATTAAAATGTTTAGCTGATTTCACAGAGTTATCTCCCTGTTGTGTTAGGTACCACCTTAAGATTATAGTTTTCTATTTTAATACCTTTTTTTAATGTGTTTGGATTTAGCAGTTTGAACTGGTTTTTGAAAATTGAGTTGTTGTTTACAATGAAAGGTTCTGTCCTTGAACTTTGCTCAATGTCAATGGATAAAAATCAGTAGCTATTAATAACTGATATGATGCATGTTGAATTGATGACATTTGGGAATGTTTATTGGGAAATTGTATAAATTATTTTAGAATAACAAAATTAATTTTTGGAAATTTTTTATTTAAATGTGTATGTGTATGGTCATAATTTTTAGAAAATATTAAAGAATGAAAGATTTTTTGGAATGGATAATTGAAGAATAGAAAAAAATAGATAGTCTTAATTAAACCTGGTGGAATTTAGATTTTAATATTTAAAAAACAACATTGAAAGAGGCTTATTGAATGAGCCATTCCCAATTCTGTTGAAGTGGTTGTAACATTAATAATACAGATATATTGTCATGATTTTGCCATGTTGGTTATCAGATATATTTTCACCTCTGGGTATATTACTGTATTTTATCACTATAATCTTTACCTGTATCAATAGAGAGATAAATAGGTCTATATTGTTATCACCTGTTTAAACATTCCAGATGTTTTAAAGCTTAATCATGATACCTGGTCTCTTCTTAGTCAAATAGAGT
Organism: Mytilus edulis; assembly: GCF_963676685.1. Lineage (NCBI taxonomy): Eukaryota > Metazoa > Mollusca > Bivalvia > Mytilida > Mytilidae > Mytilus > Mytilus edulis. Next base: position 39,040,697 of record NC_092353.1, read on the forward strand.
TATCTCTCTTTGAAGGTTCATATCTTGTCCTATATTAAATTCAGTGATAGTTTTACTTTCCTTTGATATAGATTTGTTATTTGAATTAAACGAAGATTTTATACAATGAAGTTTATTATATCAGTTCTAAACTTACACTGTGGATTCATTTATTTTCTTGGGTATCAGTTTTCATGGATTTTTAATTCTCGTAGTTATGCCAATCTCTTCGTTCAAAGCCTATAGAAAATTTGTAATTCCTTGAACATTTGGATTTGTGGTTCACCTGTGCCCACGAAACTCATGAAAATTGGTATCCAGAGAATAATAATGAATCTGCAGTAATATAATTAATATTCTGTTGAAGAATATATTTATGTTAATTTTGTAATATAAGGAGAAAGATACAAAAATGACTTGAGAGCCAGTATCATGGGTTGCATAAATGTGACTGTACTAAACTTTGGTTCTAGGCTTATGAAAATCAATATTTGGCAGTGGATTGAAAATTAGCGCTTGACCTGCTTTATTTCAACTTGACAAGCTCAGTTAAAGAAAGTTCCAACTTTATATCTCAATAGAGTCTTTAAAATAATATAGTTACGACAGAAAGATAGGTGTCTATAAAGTTAACTCATATTTGTACAAAACAGAATAAGAAAATAACAGTTCTGGGAAATGTATTTCTAAATGCCTGAAGGTCTTAAACTGACACAAAACTTTTAAGTGTTATCTTCAGATATCTTTTGACTTATCATGTTTAATCTGATTATCATACACTAAATTATGTTTAATCTGATTATCATACACTAAACTTTGGTTTATCTTTTATTGGAAAAGTGCTCGAAATATCAAACACTAAATATTACAATTTTTTCAACAAGATATTTTTAATACATACTAATCTATAGAATTAAGTTATTTTGAATGCCAAGGATATCTGTGCTGCTTAAACTTAAAATGATAACAGTTTCATATTAGTTCAATAGACAAGGTCTTTATTTTTTTAATATAACTGTAAGGAAATAAATAAATGTTCAGCTATATGAAAGTATATAAGAAATAATAAGAATTTCATGATATTATACAAGGAGTGAATTTGTGATGTTGGTATTTTAAATTCATTGTCTCAGAGAAATAAATAGGTTCGTTTGGATAAAAATTCATGCATAGCCTATGGGAGGCAGAGGATCCGAATTACAAATTTTAAAGAAAAGTTAAAACATCTATACATCATGAAAATTCATGACTTCATTCATTCATATCAAAGGTAAAAATGATGGGAAAATCTTTACGCTTATAATAGTAATTTTTATAATTCAATTCACATCTGAGTAATAATGGATTTTCATTGATTGATTCTATTTAAATTTGATGGGATTGTTTGATTAACTTGTGACGTATGACCTCCATTTATTTTTAAAAGTTTTCATAGTTTATGATTTATTTGCTTTAGTGGTTTATAATATCTTGACAGTTTTATATGTTTATTTATATACCATGGCCTTTGATCACAGTTACCATGTTAAATATTAGCTGACAAGGCACTATATTGAAAATTTTATTATTAGTTTAAGTTATGAAATAGATAAATTTGATTAAGTTACTTTGTCGAAATATTTAGCATATTAAATTTTGATGAGGTACTTTTAAAAATGAAATAAAAAACATCCCGTAACAAGTGACCGAAAAAAGTAAATTTTGTCACATGAAAAAGTTTAAATCAATTATTCATTTGTGAATTCTTTGGATGTACTTTATGTTGAAATGTATTTAAAAAAAACAAAGCTTAGCAGATTTAAAAGCAATTCATAAGACTTGTAGTCCACAGGCACTTGACTCTAAAAATATTTTCTTATGTAGCAGTGTTATATTAAGGTGTAAATGATTTTAGAAACAAGAGCCTGTGTTGTAGTCCTACATCTCATTATCAGAGTTGATGTAGCAAGCAGTCTTTTTAAGGCTATAGGAAATGGATTTTTAAATATTTTCATTATTATTCTGATATGACCCAATTATCAGAATTACAGTTCTGCAGCTGAAGAACATTGTATGGTGTATTTCAATACTAAGTCACTCTGTCAAGGATTAGATATACATGTAGTGAAAGTGTTTTTCACTTGATTTCTTTTGTAAAAATCTCTTCATGAAATTTGCAAATTAAATTTCATGAACTTTTGGAATATGGTGGTTTCATTGTTAAAGTATTTCTTTAGAAATACATGTAGCAGGTTTTGTTTTTCTTTCCTTTAAGAAGAAATGAAAAATTGGTGATTAGACCCGTTCTTATCCAAGTTTTAGTTACTTTTATCATGTCAAATGTGCATTCCTCATACCTGAAGATAAATTTGTCGATCACTCACTGATGACAATAATGTTTGATTAATCATTGTAAGGCTATCAGCGGTAATCAATAGTTCATGCAGCGGATTCAAATTGATTGCATTATCAACTCTTAAAAAACATCATAGAAAATAAATTAGAATTTCTTGCTGAAAGCATTAATTGCACCATTAAGAACATGAATAAGAATTTGATGTCTGAAGATAGTGATAAAAGTTTGTTGAATCATGTACAGAAAAAGAACACAATTACATAAGAATTATGGATAAAAGATATGGAGACATGTAAGGGTTGCATGATAAAAGTTAGCTAAGTTTTGTTGAATATTGAAATTTGGATTGTTTTACTTAGAATTAAAGCAAAATGGGAAGACAACTCTTTTAACCCTTTAAAGAAAACACAAGAGAGAGGGTCAAAATGTCTTTTATTAGGGTACGGTGTGAATGTATTACTTACGAAGGATATTTTAGAATCTTCATTGTACCAAATACAATAATGATAAAATTATTAAGCCAGTGGTATTAAGCAAAAATCCCAAGGAATTTGCTCAGGAATTTGAAACTTCTGGAGGGGGCATTTACAGGACAACAGAAGGTGCTGGAATTGAGGGTACTGAACATACTTTATCACATCATCAATAAATGAAACTTCAGTTCCTCGCTTATTATTTATCTTCAAAAGTTAAAAAAAAAAAAAAACTTAAAAATTCAGGGTTTTGAGGTTTCAGAACAGTTTAAGAGTACATCTAAACACCAGGTTGTGACTTTATGAGTATGTCAGGATACTGCTTGCTGTTACTAGTTATGATATTGGTCCTTTGAGCTGAAAAAAGGGTGTGAAAACAGTTAAAAAGCTTGTTTTACATGTAAAAACCATGTGAGGTGGCAATTATACCCGTCAACTAAGTAAGAGAAGGTATTTCTAGTCCACTCTTTCTACAAACCTACCAGAAGCTCTCACACTATTTCTATACAACCTTTTCTTCCTAATTAAACAATTAAAGTACCATGACCCTAAACATGAAAAATGTTTATATTCACTGTTTTGTTAACAGTAATGAAATCTTTTGTTTCATTTAAATATTGCTTTGAAATGAACACCTTAACCACTGCTTTGTTTAGTAGATTCCGATTACAAATCTGATGTTTTCATAACTAATTCCCAAAGCTGTTCAAATAACATGGTATATGAATTAGGTCAATAAGAGCCGACATAAACCTAGGATAAATATATCCCTTAATGGGATTATTTCCCATATTGGATTTTAAAAAGACAAATATTATGTTTTTAAAAATAATATATACTTATTTTTCGGTCATTTGAAATGAAAACTATTGTTATATGGAATTTAAAAGGTTGATATGAGTAACTTTTGAACAATCGAATATTAATATCAAGATTTAACAACGAGTAGCCACAAGAATTTGTTTAACAGTTTTTTTATGGGATATCTTATATTTCATCGCTTAATTAAACCTGCTTCCATTTACAAATTGTGACAATTCATATTGATTTTGTTGATTAATTTTGAATGAAATTGTTTGGATATTTAATGTTGACACCTTCAGGGCTTCGATATTGGAACTTTTGTTCTGCATACAGTTTGTTCAGTCTCTTGGAACATTGGTGGAAAAATTGCACAAGTAACATTCATTTTTCATGAGGCTCCGTGATTAAAAACATACCTATATGCTGGTACATGTATCCACGATAATGGTTTTTCGTATAGACTGAACAATGATGCATTTATGAGGCAATATACAGTAATAATTGAGGATTGTGTTGGAACGTAGCCATTTAAAAGAATAGAAAATTCATATCTCAGAGAGGAAAAATGTAACAGTTTGTTTGCAGAGCTTTTGATCAAGTTTGTACAGGAGTTTTTATAAATTTATGATAGTCTTGGAGTGTCTCTACTTATCTTACGACTGGTAACAGCTAATTGACAGGTCAATTGATGTTTTAAATATTACGATACTAAAGTATTGTTTTTTATTCATGATAAAGTCACTGCTGTCAAATTTTGATATTCGCTCTTTGACTTGAAGCTTAACTGAAAAATCAAAGTATTGAAATACCAATGAGAAAGGATTTCGAAAAAATAGTTTGATGCATATTTATTTGGATATAAAATTTGAGAGGGAAATATTTATACCATGTTTGCTGTGACTAGTTTTATCAGCAATTAAACATGTTGACATGCATAATATTTACTTTGCAACAGTTGTAAACCTAGATCAATTAATGGAGGATTTGTCATGCTTTTAACGTAATCTGTCAGTCCTCTGCACTAGTATTGTGTGACGTTCTTTAGAAACACCTAAGATATCCGAAAATACTAAGCCACGTCATATGGAATCAGACTTGGAATCGAAAGATCTAGAAAGATTCGGGGCCATAAAAAGTAAATATTATGAAGTGAAAATTGAAACTTTTTATATCAAATAGCTGTGCGAAAGTTTCAGAAAAAACTTGTTCAATTGAAATAAATTGTGATATGTACAACAGTATAAGAACTATGGAATAAGTGAAAAGTGGACAATTAAGTTTATTTGACTCTAAAAACAACTTTAAACAGAAGTTTTCATATTGAGGTAAAGGCTCTTTTGAAACAACATATTTAAATTCTGTCATGTTTCGTCTCAAATCGTCAATAATTAATTAACAATTATCTTTGGAATTAATGAAAGGAAATTGGCTAAGATAAATTATTTAGGGTATTGACAAACAAGATAAATTTATAAATGTGAATAATTCAGAATTTTCACTAGTATAAATATCCATTATTTTAAAAGTTTCAAGTATAAACACATGGTATTGTTTGTCACACCTGTATAAAAGAAAAAACAGCAGGGACATTGTTTGAACAAAAATTCAAAAAGGAATTGGAACTTTATGGAAATTTAATCAATTATAAGTCTATTTTTACGTAGATTTTGATTAAAAAATCAATTATTGAGGAGATAAGAAATTCTTAAAGGATATTTTGTGTGACCTAAGACATTGAAGAAGATATTTTTCTTGTCCAAGGATTCGTTATATTGACAAATCAATATTATGATTGAACGAAACAATGGATCTGTGCTAAGTTATTATTAACACCTTGCTATTGTCTGGCTCACCTGAATGTTTGGAATGGTAAAATCAATTTAAATGCATGTGTTGATATTGGGGATTGTAACTATTTAAATTAAGCACCATTATGACTCAGAATAGAGTCCCAAAGAAACAACAGGCAATGTCAAATGGCCATTTAAGTGCTCCGCCAACTGTAAGTGGGAGGAAATTACCTGATTTTGGGTTAAAGAAATTCATAGCACTACCACCTGGATTTAAAATAAAATCACCAGGAACTGACCAAGACTACAATTTACCAAGGAAACCAGTACCTATCAAAGCTGTCCCCCTAGGCTTAGATGGTCGCACTCCAGTGACCACAGACTACAATGGAGAGATTAATTCATTCTTTACTCAACCTGAACCAGGTAACAACAAACTGACTACCTTTAATAGGAGAACAGATAGTATTTCTTCCATTGATAGTATAGCAAGCAGTGGTTTCTCTGACTTTTCATTAGATAGTAATACAGGGAGTGAGAGAAGAGGGCGATATAGAAAAAGAAGTCAGTCAACACCACCTGACATTGGAAGACAGTCGAGGTCTTCACCTGTAGATCGTAAAATTGTACAGAAGATAAAGACAGAATATAATCAAATATTGAATCAGTTACAAAAGGGGAATTTAAATCCTAAAAATCAGAATAATAATAACGTTCAAAAAGTCTCCTCGAACGGTGGAAATAATAGTGGATTCCATTCCATTGAGGACTTCAGTGACACATCATTGGATTCTCTAGATTTAAATGATTCAACAGACTGGGATGTAACATTTAGCCATCAATCAGTTCCGATTACAGGTAACCACTTAGGACAGAACGATAATCCCTCGGGACAAACAACTAATATTATGCATCCTCAATATCTTACCTTACCTAGGAACTTTTTATCTACTAGTGGTGGTAGTGAACTTAGGGTTCATAAAATGGACAGTGTAAATAGACCTGTGTCATCTGCTCATATGAATGGGGGTATGTACAGAAATAATGGGTTAGTCGTTTACAAACCCTTGAATTCAGGTGAATTTATTATGGTTGGAAATCACCCTGAAGATTCACATGGCATGATGCCAGCGACTAGGGTACCTTTGACAGATAATCGTCAAAGTAATCTATACAAATCTCGAGGACTATCTTCCAGTATGCCTACATTACTGAATCCTAAAGTTAAAGTGGATAAAAAATTACTAAAAGAGATTAAAAGGCGTGAAAAAGAAGAAAAGAAATTATTCGAAAAAGAGGAAAAAAGGAGAAGAGAGGAGGAGAAAAAAAGACTTCAGGAAGAGAAGAAAAGGAGGAAATCTATTCTAAAAGAGCAGAAAAAACAAGAAAAATTAGGAGATAAAAATAGGACGTTACCAAAGAATTGGGCATATGTGAATAAACCTATAGAGAGTGTATACCAAAGACCACATTCTCATTCCAGACCAAAATTATCACTTTCAGCAGTCCCTATTGATTTTGAGGATGGACCATCAGTATTACAGAGGTCCGTTCCTCCTCCTAATCAGCCTCCTCCTCCTCCTCCTCCTCAAATGCTGCAGTCCAATACTGCAGCGAAGGCTTTATATACTAGTGCTCCGGATTTATTAAGATTGGAACAAGTTTATGGTGCTACTATTCGTGGACCTTCTCATTATAGTCGGAAACATAATGTGCCAAATCAAGGACCTGTTTATGTTTTTAATCAGTCACAACCTAATTTTGTAAGGTAGGTTTTCTTAAACTGAAATTAGCTATTGAAGAAAAAAAGGGGGGGTTGAATCTGACTCAGATATTAATATATTTATCCCATTTACTTGACAACTGGTTTAAATATCAATGAGAGTAAGGTTTTGGAGAAGAATTGTCAAAAATGAAAGAGTTGAAGGGTAAAATAAAGTTTTTCAAGGAGAATAATGTCAATTAACTGAAAGAAGGAAACGGTCATTTTAAGATTTTGAGGTGAGTTGTCAAATTGAAAAATTGGAAGATCCAGCCCTTTCATTCATTCTTCAAACAGATCAAAATGTGCCACCAGTTTATGGTACTGTGTCTTCTTTTTGACATTAAGTATAACATCTTATTCAAATTTATATATGTTTATGACTGTTTATGGTAATTTTATTATCATGTTAATTCTTCCTGGTCAGGTCATTAATTTGAAGAAAAAAAATCTCTTTAGGAGACATGCATTGAGAAAACTTACAAAGGCAGTTTATTATCTCATATATGCTTTTAATAATTCCTTTTAAAAACACCTAGATTTTAAGTACATATTTAAATTATTTACATAAGGTTTTCTATATAAACATGTAGAGGTCGAATTATTTATAATAGAATAGAAGTAAATTTTGACACTTGAGTGTCATTACTGATAAAAAAATTTATTTTTTGTATGAATTTTTTAAATGTAAGGTATACAAATATAGATTTTTTTCTCTTGGCAGTTATTAGTAAAATGTGTCATAAGAGCTATTTAATTATTTGTTCTTAAAATTGAATTTAGTCATTGATCTAAATTTAGGAATGGGTTTTTGCTTGTTTACCATTAAAAGATTATCACACCTATAAACAAATGGTGACTAAATTTAATTAAAGATTTCTTTGTAAATTGATCTTTCCCAAAATTACCCATTATGTAGGATTAACAATATTTCTTGACCAATATAAATATTATATAAAGGTTCAGAGACAAATATTTGTCAAAGTAAATCAATAAATCTTCTATCCACAGGTCTTAACACCTGTCAATAGGATCTATGACTCCTTCAGGTAAAAATGAGGTTACAAAGGGGTCAAATCAGTTTAGCCAAAAAATATTTTTGTTGACATATAAGAATAATGATATTGAATGATACTGTTAAGTCTTCTTGCATGCAAATTTCATAGAGGTGAAATTGACATCTGTAAAATTATCTGCAAAAAAGATATCTTAACACTTATCCCCTTTGAGAAATTTTGACAAATAAAGATGAGAAATTGGTTTATTTTACAGTCATGTCTCTTTAATTCTTAGAAATTGCTAATTTGGTTGTTTCCTTTTATCATTATCATTTCTAACCTTAACCTTAAAAAGTAGTCGATTTTGAATGCCATTTTTAAAATCAATGAGTTATCTTGACCCTTAATGTGTGTTCAGATGACCCTATCTTGATACCTCATTTTAACATGATTGCTAAGGATCAGGAGAAGATAACCCATCTATCATATAATGACATCTAATTGGCCCTTAAGTGCACTGTTTGTATGACCTGGTCATAACTTGTCACAGTTATGTATTATTTATGCAATATATGGAAATTTATGTAACCAAAACAACAAGGAAAGTCATACATGTACATGTTCTTGTTTGTGTGAATTTTTTTATATCACATGTTTGCATATTAGCCATATTTGAAAAATTTAGTTCTAAACTGTTGAAGAATTTTTAAATTGACATGAAAGTTTAGTTCTAAGATTTTAATTTTGGTCAAGGAATTAGTTTTGACTATGATATGGCTACTATGCTTGGATATTAGCAGTATCCCCTAATTATAGTCCCATAATCCCATAAAAAAGGCTGTTTACATCTATGATATACATCATTTGGTCTCTGATAGACACATGATTTAATCACACAACATCTTCTTATTTTTATATGAAGACTTATGTGTGACAGTGTTTCCAATACACATTGGCCAAATTCTCTGCATGGTAAAAGAACCCTTGCAACAGACTCTCTGTCCCTATTCAACATTCCCTTATTTCCAGTGGCCTTTGAAATTCTCACCCTTAACCCAGTTGACCCATTTTGCTGAAGCATACCTATTGCATCAATTGTGATTTGTATTTCATCCTGAATATATATCAAATGTTTGCCATTTGAAGTTAAATAAATAGCAATCAACCATTAAAATGGGCACAATTGATTCTAGATAAGGCCATGCAATACTTTTTAAGTATAGAACTGAAAGCTCTAGATAGCATGTTGTTGAAGAGCCTGAACCTGATTTCAGATCTTTTTACATTTTTGAGCTTAGATACAAAATCTATAGGTAGTGAGCTCCATAGACTCAACATTCATTGGAAATATGCTTTACCAGGCTTTTATAGTGGCCAATTCATGGGGGATTGTTGGAATCCCCCTCCCTTTTTTTGATGATCAATGCTTTTGAATGAGAACATATTGTTGGAACCCTCCCTTTATTCTGGATAGGAACCCCTCTTCTTAAAACGGCTGGAATAGACCCGTCCCTTCTTTTAGTAGTCTTCTGTTACACTGTAAGACAAGTAAAATTGTCAGTGGCAGATCTAGAACTTTTCATATGGGGGTGGGGGCCCGCTGACTGACCTAAGGGGGGGGGGGGGGCCCACTTCAGTCATGCTTCAGTGATTCCCTATATAATCAACCAAATTTTTCCCATGAAAGGGGGGCCCCCCTGGATCCGCCTATGATTGTACTGTTATTGCTATATCAATGTCTTTTGGTTTTAGTGAGATGTGTTTAAGACACACTATTTGCATTATCTCTTTTGTAAGTTTTCCAATTTCTGATTTTATCCTTGAATATTCCACATTACCTTTTGAAACTTACATATTTGTTGTGAACAAATTATGTTGCCAGTTTATTTATTTTGCTTGTTTGATAAACGTTTTTCATTAATACTTAGCAATTCTGTCATGAAATTCTTGAACAGAACCAGCTGTAGGTGTAATACACGAAAGCTATCTTGACTTGTCAAAGACAAATGACTAACATTTTTTTTTAAACTTTAATGTATCTATCAGTTATGAACAAAATAAATGAATATAAAGTGGCATTTTATCAGATCGTCTCATTAAATTTATAAACATGTAGTAGTTTTCTCCTAACTGTTTTGAGCCTTAAAGGCATTACAACATATTTGTGTTCAGCCTACTGTGTAATGTTATGTGATCACTTTAATTGACTTGTTTCACAGAGGTTGAGGAAATTTAAAAAATGTTATGAAATTTAAAAAAAAACAACAGCAGAAAAATGAATAAGTTAAGCTCAAAATTTTGAAATCCTGAAATTGTTGTTTAAAAAAGATAACCAATTTCTATTCCCAAATGCTAACTGTCTTTTTCAAGCGTTCAACTAGAGGGATTTAAATGGAAGTCTTCCTGTTTTATATTTGAGCTCATCAAAATTTGCCTCTTTTCTAACAAAAAATAGTTATAATGATTAAACTCACCATTTCTTGATCATATCCATTTACAATCTTATAATTGATTTATGAAGTCATAATTGGAGTTAACATAAACATAAAAGAGATTTGTGGAGTAAAACAAATAGGCATCAACCCAACAACACAGTAAACAAGATATCTTTGTAAATATGTATGATAATTATTTTGAATCCATATATTTTTGTTGACAAATTTGAAACTCTGAATGACAATGCAAAAAAGTTCCCTGAATAGTATAATAATGATATAATATGTCTGAATCGTGGCTATCATGTCTATTGGAACACATAAGTATCATAATTATATGATTTTCAATGTTGTCCATTATAATGATTAGCAGTTATATTTAATGGTGACAATTGTTGTATATTTCAGTATGTATGTAAACATTAACCTTCATATGCACTAGATTTCTGACCAATGGAAGTTAATGTAAAGTCAACATTTTGTTTGGAAAAAGATTCAAATGAATTCTAATAATTATACTGGAAATCAAGGACGTATAACTTAAACTATATCTAAAATACGTCCTTGTGGAAATCTAAGACGCAAAATTCTTGTCTGTTTTCTCTGTAGGTTATGTAGTCAATAATTGGTTTACATGAAAAAATTGAACAATTATTCACTAGTTAATTTTAGATTGAAAATCCTGTCATCAAAGTACAAATGCTAATTTCTTGAGGTTTCTATTTGTTTACTTCAAACATGAATGAATCATTTTCTATGGTGAAACCTTTCTGCACTGAATGGTGTTTATACTGGAAACCAGTGTTAAGTGAACGCTTGTTTCAGGATATACAGTTAAATATTCTTTAGAAGTTAAACTTGTGCAGGGGTTCAAATTGAATTTTCTAGTGAGTGGCATTGCCATAACTGAAAAGAGATCCAAGATTTTGGTAATTAAAAAATCATGGTTCCCTGCCAGAAATGACAGGTATCAGATCTGAAATCCATGCTAATTTGAACCCTGTTGTGTAATCCAAACACTTGACCAAATTTTACCACCACGCAAGGGCTGTATAGGTTGTTAAAAACTTCCATCGTCCTGACCTATCTAAACAATACAAAAGGTCCCAAAGGGGTTTAAGGGTTCAGTGTTGGCAGTCAGTTGAAATGGAAAGTATTTGTATGGAAGATATTCCTTGTACTTGGTAGTCCTATGGATATTTTATTACTTAATGAACTCTTTGAATTCACATGGGAAATTGAGTTTACAAATATTCTTGTTATTAAAAAATCTTCTTGACAGATCTTACTTGGTGTGTTTGCGTTCACTAGGTAACTTGCACTGTATACAACTATCATCTCTGAGAACAGTCCTTGTTGACTTCTGTACTGGTGTGTTTGAGTCACTATGTAACCTGCACTGTATACAACTATCATCTCTGAGAACAGTCCTTGTTGACTTGTGTACCGGTAATTAGATTAACTGTGAAAGTTACAAGTTGAGTCTTTTAATAAAAATATAGTCCAAATTGCTTCCAGTCCTTCCTGGCACTGTTTTCTGAGTACATTGTGGTTTTAAGGTGATACATATCCATTAGGGATGTACTATTGGCGAAACTTCATGTGTAATGTATCAATGTTTACAGGACATATTATAACTACAATTGTAAGATGAAGGATCCATGTAAATTTGGACCTAGAGATAAATATTATTTCATGTATTTGTCTCAGATGTTATTCAAGACAATAGAATATGAGTAAGTTCTAAATATTTGATTTAAAAAAAAACTTTTTTGATAAGATTATTGACCTCTGAGTACATATAGTTACATCATATGGTTGTCCATTGAAAAGCAGGGTTCTATCTATTAGAGTCCAATATGAATGATTGATTAGTTAGTGTTTAACCATGGTGGTAATAAATGTTTTCACAACAAATTGGTGTCATGCATGTGCAATAAAGATTTTTACTATGATTTCTTTTTGTTCAACACTTTTAACCTTTACTTTGTTATAAGGGTTCTGCTTAGGGTTTGGGTTAGGTTAGGGTTTGTTCCAGTTAGGGTAAGGTTTTAAGAATAGGCTATTGTCAGTGTTAGGAAGGTATAGGTATGGGATAGTTTTAGGGTTAAGATGATTTTTAGTATAGCCCAAAATATGTTGGGTTCGCCTAAGTAAATGAAGGAAAAATTTATTGTGTACAATGAGGAAGATGTTTTAGCAATAACTTAAAGTATATAGGGTAATATACAAATAATTAGGTTTATAGATTCTTAAAATACTTGAAATAAAAATCTTCTACTCAAGTAGAACCTACACTCTCATTATGGTACAATATTTTATTTCTTTTTATCTCTACTCAAACAAAATTGTCAACTTTATATTTATTGCTTTGAGACTGAAATATGTGTTCATCAACACTTTAAATACACTTTTCTTTAAAAAGTATAATTTCCAAATGAGTTTATGCAAAATGACATATGTATGATATATTGTCTCTTAAATTCATTATGTATGTGTTATTTATTCACCCTCATTTATCAATGTTACATACATACACAAGTCCTATACTAAGTTACAAATTTTACTGTTGCTAAAATCTTGTAAGGAATGATAATGGTAAAAGGGATTGCCTTGGACATCTATGTACATATTGATAATGCCCACTGTGTTTGGAATGTCATTCAACAATGGATTTTTTTATCGTTGAAACAGATTCTAAGCGACAATTGATAATGAGGTTACAAAATAATGTACGTAATCACAAATAGTGCATCACATTGAAAAAACGCCCAATTTTTGGTTAACGGTGGTTTAAGTATTTAAACAATAATGTCATTGTCACCTCTTCATTGTGAAGAAAATTTTGGATGATCAAGATGATAAATATTTAAAATATCTGAATACAAATTATGAATAGAGGGTGATCTCTTAAAAATATGTCACTGATAATGACAGTACAGATGCCATTGTCCACGGACAACAAACCCTGACTACCAAAACATGACTTGTTCTGGGGGTCATATCCTCAGGTCATATCATTTTGCCTCAAATTTTAGATACAATAAAAAATTTAAATATTTTAACTTCATAACCTGCTTAGTGTGGTTTTTTAGTGTTGTCATTGTTCACTGGTACAGTTTTATTTTGGTGCCTTTTGTTATTTTGCCATGTAAGGAATTTGGTTTTAAAGCTGAAATGAATTCATTTCAGATATTTGCTTACTGTAAGGATTCTATAAACTTTTCTTGGAAACACAACTTTTCCCTAATATTATATGAATGGTATGGGTGATGTATGTATACCAAAGGAAATATGTCAGTAATCGTTACACATGACTGATAAGCAAAATTTCATGTTAACCCAAAGAATTGGGGCATTAACACAGCTTAAAATAGTTGGTCTAGGAAAACTTCATTGTATGAATGCAGTAAAAGAATATGGTCAAATGGGCTTTTAATAAACTTCAGGACAACAATATCTAAAACAAATTACCCCATTAGTTTCAAATGTGCATTCCAAGACATATATCAATAAATTATTCATTTTTTTCTTTGAATCTTTTATTGACTTTTGGTTTTGTTTTTCATTTCCATCAATTTTTAATAAACATTTGAATGAACAGGCAGACTTCATGTTGTATTGAATTTTTTTTATCGATTTCTGTTTGAATATTCTGAAAATATTTGAATAGAAATTTACTGTAAACTTTAATGCATTATATATTTCTTAAGATATTTTAAATGCATAAAAAATATTCGGCTATACAAATTGTTTTCCTAATCTTATAAGTTTAAAGCTTATAAGCTACTGGTTCAAAGACTGTGGATTTGTATGGAGTAATATACCCTAAAGTCTATAATAATTCTATAATTAACATTGTGAATAGAATGCCAGGTTTAAATCTATAATTTTGTATGGACTTGAATAAAATACCGGTAAAAGACAAAGGGATACATTGATGGTTTTGTATCATTTTCGGAGATATGAGCAATTTAAAATATTAACACACATTATGTTTTGACGATGATGACACTTTGTGTTTGTCTTTTGGTGATCAAATCTCAACAAGCGTACAATTTGAATGTAAATTAAGTGCAAAATGTAGTTGTAAATAGACGTGAAGCATGTTCTAGCATATGTAATGTGTTATGTACATTATGGGCCAAAAAGATGAATTGATGTAAAATAATGGATCGGTAACTTAATTTATTACTATAATGGAAGGAAATAGACTATTCTTCGTACATGTTCCTGTACGGATGTACAAGTTTAATAAACACAAAAAGAAGCCGGTTAAAATGAAAAATGTGATACTTGTGAGGAGAGTATTTCAGGCACCTAGGCCGTCAACTGTCCATGTTCCACAGTCAACTGTCCATGTTTCACGGTAAGATAACAAGGGGAACAACTGGGTCTTAATACACAGGAATATAAAGTACCAAGCGTAATAAAGAACTTTCATTGCAGCGGCAGATTTAAAATAAAGGGAGTAAGCCCCAAAATATGAAAAAACTCATATTCCTCATGATTCATATGGTTTTATACCATCAAATAGTCCAGTATCTATTATGTTTTTGGAATAAAGACCCTATAAAAAAGTCCTGCCTCTGCATGATATGTTTAGAGATTATAAAGGTGCATCAATCTTGTACAATTTAAGGGTGGAACTTTATTTTACCCCTAAGAGTTTCTAGAACATTTAAATAGATTTACAAAAGTGTTTATACATGTGATTTTCAGCTTTCATTTGTACTTTCAATGCAGTTGAGTAAGTACATTCACTTTTCATTTAAACATGGACCTCTTTTTTAAACCTTGTGTATGTTTTAGATTTATCAACAAAAATCAGTTTTATCTATGGTATGTCCCACAAAATCTTTTTGGCAAGGTTAACATTGAACAAAGAACTATCACTTGTAAATTATTTCTACCTTTGGTTATACAAGGTAGCTGTCACTCTCAGGTTGTACAACTTTGTCTAAGTTTACTTTTTGAAGTGTCAACCTAAAGCATGTGTGAAGATAAATTCTCTTTTTTGAATGACAGTTGATTGTTTTATCAAAATGTCCTGTCAGGTGTGAATTATAAATAGACATTGAACATGAAGGGTGTGCTTGTTTGGTGTATTAGGTTGTGGTATTGGTGGCAAAAGTTCAGAATATACAGCTGTCTCTTGTAAAAAAGGTCAATTGGTCACATGCTTTATACTGGAAATTGAAAAAGAATATATCTGTCCAACCCATTTCTATCCTGAATAAACTCTGTAAAGATTTATAATGGCCTAGTGTCAATTAATTACTAATTGTTTATAGCGATCTCAATCTTGTTGCAATCCTTTTTCTCAGTAGAGATAGAAGGGGTGTTATAAGAATCCTTCATGATCAGATAACAACTGAATTATATTATTGCATAATCTTTTAGTCTCTATTAAGTAGGGAGAAAAATTGTGAGGGAAATGTGTGTTTGACTGTTTGGTTAACTCACGCTGAATGTGAAGAGTGAGTGTGCAGCATTTTACATGAACACCTTTCAGAATCAACACCCTTAAAAGGTTAATGATATTTACAAATTTCTGTAAAACAAACAACCTGCCATTTACAATGTGGTTATTTTACGTAACACAATAACGTAATAGAGTGATTAATACCTAGTTTAAGTTGTTTACTCTAAGGATAGGTGAAAGTGATAAAAAAGCAAAAAAAGTGTTTGTCTCAAATAAAGATACAGTTATTTAACTTTTACGTAAATTAACCGCAAATGTTTGTGGTACAATTTAACCAAATAATGTGCAATTGTTACACTTCAAAGTAAAATACTGATGTCAAAAGGTGCAGTTACAATCGTATGCATGTATGTTCATCCTTGGTTATCCTGTTACGGACGTCAACACATGAGAATATACAAGATTCACCATGATAATTGTCAACGTTTTTATGTCAACTAATCAATTTTTGTTTTGGATATTGGATGTTTACCCTTGCCTTTTACTTGTTTTAAAGGTCATCATATAAGGATGCACTGTAAAAAAACACAGATATTTCTTAATTCTATTTTTATTTTGAATAAAAGTAAAAAGAAACGGAAATCAATAAACATAAATTAAACTTATCATTATGTAATCTGCACAATTGTAAGTTGTCAATATCAAAGAAATAAATTCCTGAAGCGAAAAAATATTTTTTAAATTTCCCTATATGGCCGATTGTTTATTACTATTAATCGGTGAAGTTATTGATCAGTAGTTATGATTAACCAATGGATTCATTATGAAATTATAATATTAATTACCGTATCCAGGTGTACATCTATAAATATCAACAAACACATGATCATCAATGTTTGTAAATATTGATCTATTTGTGTTTTGAAAAGGCCGTCTTGCTTTAACATTTACTCATACTTTTTCATTGTTAATAATTGATTCATACAAGATTTTGAAATCTTCTGAAGTCATACATAGGAAGGTCGATGGGCAAAAATTAACGCCCTGATTTGTCATCATTAGATAAAACCAATAACACGATTTTTTAAAAGATTCAAAGTTTTCAGTGCTTTCTTTTAACCTTAACTTCTTGTATGAGTATTAAAGACAAAATCCTCTTGGTTTTCATGTGACCATAAATGAATAAAGTGGTAAGACAGCCAACAAACATAATTCATCTCCAGTTTCTCAGCTAAGAGGGAACAGAAAGCACTTCTATGGTCACTATAAAACAAATTGGTACTGCAGTCCATAAAAGTAGGAAAACCAAAATAGTGAGCTTGCCTAAAGCTCATAAATTTGAAGAAATCCATATTTTGTTTAAGAAATATTCATTATCAAAACCACAAATATTAGTGGACCATGTTGACTTGAAAGTCATAATTTCATTTTCTTATTACATTAACATGTAATCATCCTGATATACATGCAACATTTGCCACTGGACATGAAACACAAATTTATCAGTTTAAAATTCATGAGAACCAAAATGACATTGGTCATTTATCAATAAAGCATAATGGACAACTTGCTGACCATAACATTATGTTTTAATACATAAGGTGTTGGGGACAATGATGGAGTATTTATTTCCTTGTTATTATTGTCTGTTTAATATTCACATTTATTACTGTCGTCTGCCCGTCAAGTCTGTAATCTCATTACACTAATGTCTTCTTCTGTCTGTCAGCTCATTGCTACGGTTGTTTTAGCTTACATGAAAAGAAGAAAAAATTGTCTTTTTTTCAAAACTGCACTTAGGGCAAAATGTTAGGTAAAAATGTTGGTGATGTTTAAGACAACTTTCAAATTGCAGCTTTTAAATATTTGTATACTGTTCAGCTTACCTTTATATCATATTGGTTGATAGTAGAATATTGAAATTTCTTTCTCTTTTTTCTCGCTTCAAATTCTTATAGAGTCCCTGAGATGGTCATACGTTTTTGTTGGGGTTCATATTGATCAATCTTTAGGTTAACATTGTAATGTTTTGTAGACTGTTGTTTGTCTTTTGGACATCTTAACTTTCTGTTTTGATTTTGTCAATCTCTCTTTGACTTTGAATTAATTATTTTACTTTTATTGGTTTCATATTGTACAACTTTGGATAATGCCAAATGGACTGACCAAATTAATTGTTTGGAAACAGAATTTTCCAAATCCTTGAAACAGGATAAAAAAAGCTAACTTTATTTTGTTGAAGAAATGTAAGCAATAATCATTTCCTTAAATATCTGACCTAGTTTTTGTGGGTTAGATATATAAGGATATCATTCTTGTGGTTTGGTTAAAACTGGTTTGTCTGTTATTCTTTGAGATTTGATATGCTTGTGAGTCAATATTTAAAAATGAAGTGGGTTTTAAACCAAATGTGCTATTTTAAGGGATTTATAAATACTTTTAAGTCTTTCTCACCAATTTCTAAAAATTAGTGTTCTGTTTATTGACATTGTTCATTTTCACTTTGAGAGATAATTTTTTGAGACTACACTGAATTCCCTTAGCATTGGGTTTATTAGTACAATAAAGTATTTAGTAATAAATAAATGTGAGGTTATACATGTAACATATTTACACGTATAGAGATAATGAGACCATACACATAAACCATGTAAACTATTAACTGGTGTATTATATATCCAGCTCAAACAGGTTCTAGGGTCTATCTTACAGTGAGATGTTTTTGATTTTGGTCTGATTTTTAGGCCTCAACTTTTTCTTTAAGACAATGATCAACAATAAAAGTGATGTTCCTTGCTTTGGGTTTTGGTCATGTGCAAGCAACAATTTTGTGAATTGGTACCCACATATTTCCTGTTGTGCCCCATATGTTTTTCAAATTAAACATTTGTAAGCAAATACATGGAATTAATTTATAAGTGTTATTGAGTAAATTAAAATTTGGGGGACATTTAACCACATGATATGCTTGTTTTGTTGTGTCTTGGTAAAAGATGATAGAAAATGATTTGAAACAACAGGTAATACAGATTTGACAAAAAGCACTTTTAAAAGGAAATATTTAATTTAATTTAACAAAGAGAAAATTCAAAGTATACTATTCAACCATTTACGTCATTTGTCTAATTTAATCGTCCATTTTGCATATCATATGATTAGATTAGAATAGTCGAAGTCCATGTCAAGAGTTATGGTGATTAGATATTATTTCCCTTCATCTCTGTAGCTTCTGATCTTTGCAGAGTTAACCAATTGAATCATTGACGACTATCTGTGCCTTTTGTCTTTTGGGATATTAAAACATATTTTGGAAGTTTATATTTCTAAAAAATGGAAAAAATTCCGTTGATTTGTGGATAAAATGATAATTTAGATCAAAATGAGATTATGTATGACCTCGCTAAGAGAAAGTAGAAGTTCGTAAAATGGTTTCTTTGACATAAAGAGGAAGTACAAAAAAGGAAATGTTTAGAAAAAAATTACTTAAAAAAAGTGCAACATTGCGGTTGGTGACGGTAAGACCTGTCAGGACAACATCTCTGTCAAAGTAAGTCATTGGAAAACAAGGTCAAATGTTCTTTTAATGTGACAGTATGGTTCACTTGCAGTACTGTAATTATCAAATTATATCAGAAAAACTTTTAAACCATCACTTCCTTATTGTTACATTAAACCTCCATTTTCTACTACCGTAAAACAGTAGCAATTTTTGACATGTCATTAAGAAAATATACATTCTGTATGTATGGGAGTTAGATAAAAGTTGACAAAGGGCTCTTCAAAAGCTCATAAAAGTCTCTTTTAGTTCTATGGCTGTTCTATGGCTGTTGTGTTATTGATTCCCTTAAATTATAAGCCATTACATAAGCATTTATAATCTATTTTAAGTAACATTGTAATTGGTTATCTAGTTGGAATTGCTTGAAAAATATCTTAGTTTGTGTTGACTTAGAGTGGCAGAGTGGGAAAGTCTTTATATCCTCGTTCTTTCACTGTCTCTGGTGAATATTTGTCTCAAATGTATTCTCATACCACTTCTCTTACTTTTATGCTTAGAGTTTGCAGTTCATTCTAATGCTGTTGCATGATCTTAAGTGACTAGATATGTGGTACACATTCACAATTTAAGGGAATGTAAGGTGTTTTCAGTTCCAAAGAGTAGTAAAAATTACTTAAGACATGAGTAGAAAACATAAAATGTTCAGAAAACTTGTATATCTGCCTTATCAGAGAACTATAGGAGTAGCATATTAACAGAAAATTCCTAGTGGAACCACAATTGATATCAAATCATGCCATGTATAAATATAGGTCAACTATGGGAGTTAAGTCAGAAAGTCATTGAAGAAACCAAAACAAACAAAATGTCCATTTACCTGGTGCCTATTTATTGGAAATTTTCAAATAACATTTTATTAATATTCCAAGGGTGCTATTCTTAAGCTTTTGTGGTTGTGTTTTACAATGTTCTTTTTAATTGAAAGATATTTTTGCGTAAATGTGAATGAGACAACATAAAAAAAGACATGTAGTGGGTTCAACATAGGATTCTCAGTGATTAAAATGTGTTTATAACATGTTTGTCCTTGTAAGAGTAAGCCAAATAGGATTGAATTCAGTACAGACTACCAAGAATAACTTACTGGGTGAACTAGAAAATATCAAGAATTAGAAACAAAAAGCATGAGGTTTTTGACTTATGAAAATACCATGTGATGAATTCCAGACGTTTTGGTCTTATTAAAGGGAGCATACTTATTACCATATCTTTTTATATTATGTATTAATGATTTATTGACAAAGTTTAATGTAAATGATGAAAACATGAAATGTACTAATGATTTGAAATTGATCTTTTGCAGTGATTATGCACCTAGAACTGTAGTATTACAAAGAGGACCAGAGGGCTATGGCTTTATTCTCAGAGGAGCTAAATGTAAGTACTGGCAAGCTGAGGGTTTGTCTTGCATCTTGTGAGTTCTAGCTCTTTAATTTGCCAAAATGAACATTACATGTGTATGGAGGAATGAGAGAAAGAAGAGGCATCTTGAAAACCAAATATTTTATTTAAACTTGAATGGCACATGTTACCATATGCTTGAAACAAGAAAACCAAATGTCAAATGAAGAAACATGTTGCACAGAATAAATATCTCAGCCATCATGAATTATCAAGCCATGTTTTACAATTCACAATTCTGTGAAATCTTTTTTGCATTAAACTATTGCCTGTGAATATACAAGATAATAAAAATGGCATCATAATAAATTAAATAAAACACACTTTAATAATAAACATGTACACAAATAAAACAATGTAATGAATAGTAAGATAAATTAGACATATGGTAATTAGTGAGATCATCTTTACAGTCCATGAAAAATTATATCCTGTCTGAAAAGGATGTCTTAAAATGTCAGGCGTTGCCAACTTATATAGTTTAGACCTCTTATATTTCGTATTAGAATGCATAAAATTTAACTTATTATCTTTGTTTCGTAATCTAAGTATCTAAAACCCCAAAGCATGCACATGGTACATGTTTTGTTGTAATTGAGATAGGTTATTTACACTAAAGGACAATAATTGATGATAGTGACACTATTCATGACTGAAATGTTTAAAGTCAGTGCAAAATCATCAGTTCAAATTCAACATGTTGATATGAATTGTGATAAAGTATATTTATAACAGTTCACATCTATGTAAACTGAAGTTCATTGCTTTAAAGTTTTTCGTTGCAGAACTTTTGGAGCCATTTCAATTAAATACTAATTTTATACAATTTATTATGTAAATGAGAAAGCAAGATATTAATACATATTGACATTTTATATGCAAAAATGTAGTTAAGGTATTTTATACTTTTTCTGACTGATCAGTTTATTTTTTTATATAACCATCTCATGGTTCACAAATGATCATCTCTACCTGGTCAAAGTTCATATTGTCTAATTTCCTTGCAGTTCTCTAGATTTTTCTATCACGAAGGCACACTAAGAGGATATAGGAAAGGATTATTTTCATGCAAAATGTTTTCCAGTGTTGTTTTAAATGGGTTTTCTTGTGATTTGTCATTTTACACAGAGTTTCTAAAAAAAACCAACAACATTAGAACTGCTAAATTCAAGGTTAAAAATGATCACGAAAACACTTTTCTTTTCATTTTCTTGCATGCACATACTTACCCTCTCTAGAAAGCCTCTTAAACAAGTAAACATGACTGATGAGGAGACATAAAAAGAGCACAAACTTTTGTTGGCAATTTATCTGAAAAATAGGTCAAAAGTAGCCTACTCATGGTCTAAGAATTTGTGTAAGAAACAGATTGCACCTCTGCATCTTTTGTTATATGACTTACGTCCATCTTACGCTGTTAAAATTTTCAATTTTTAAAGCAGTCTGGATTTAAGAAATGTTGTGTCACACAAAATGCTGTAAGGAATTTAAATTTTTTCGTGTCAATTTTCTGTTTCTATGATTAAGTTCATAAAATGTTAATAAACAAAATTAGGATAAAAATTCCAGAATTCATGAATGAACGTTAAATACCATGCTTCACACAATGATAGTATTATATTAGCCTAGTTTACACCAAAAATAAAGCTTTTATATTTTTAAACGGTTTTGGTTTTATTGACATTTTGTCAGCACACTCTGTGTTTAATTCATTACCTTTACCCTAAATAATGATATACCCTACCACGTTCTTTCAACTTCATAATAACACACGTAGTGCAAAAAAGAAATATTTGATTATAGAAAAACACCTGCATATAGAAATAAAAATTATATTCAATTTATAATGTGACTGTTGATCTTTTTAATTTTCTAAGTCACTAAGTGCTTATAAGTCAAATACTATAATCTGGATTCTGAAAATAGTTGATACGCAATCTTGCGAATAGACAACCATCCATTTTGTAACATCCCTCCATCTGATAGCTTGGATTTAAACTTTCTAAGTCACTGAGTGCTTATAAGTCAAATAATACATTCTAGATTCTGAAAATAGTTGATACGCAATCTTGCGAATAGACAATCATCCATTTTGTAACGTCCCTCCATCTGATAGCTTGGATTCAAAATTATTATATATGACATTGATACTGATCTGTACAATTTGATA